>NW_027533117.1:2716585-2725402 GCF_008692635.1 Crocuta crocuta
ATCACACATGTGACTTGCTCTATTATTTACACATTTTACAAAACAAGATGAAAATTAATCTAATTGATTTCTGTATTATATATGAGTGCTTGAGTGCACAATACAGAAATAAGCCAGTCCTGCTTATGCAACTATCAATCTTTCATTTTAAAAAGGAGTATGTATGCCATATTTTCTTTATCTATTAATTCATTTTTCCAATTCATGTCTTTATACACACACAGTTTTATATAAATTAGAATCTTATAGAAAAAGCAAAGATTTATGTCATCAAAGGGACACTTAATATTTTTGAGAATAAAATGTTTTGCATGTGTACATGTCTTTTTACATATTCTTTTAAAGTACATTCTTATTTCTCTCTTAAAGCACTTTTTAAATGTATTTTTATGTCATTTACCATATAGTACTCATATAGTACTTTTCTTATCACTTTCTATATCTGTTTTTCTTACTAAACCCTGAATTTGAGGATACTGATCATATCTTATTCTAATAGAGTAGAGGAATTAAATATGCCTTCTTGGTTTTGAAAATTGGAATTGCAATTTAGAGGGTCTTGCACTAAATGGTACTTTATTCATCATTTATTCATTCGTTTATAAAACTGTATTTGCATTGACTACCTGCCCACCCATGTTCTAAGAGCTAAAACCATAAACACTATAAGATATGGAGCATAAACTTTATTCTAAGTATGAAGGAGTCATTAAATTGTACTGCACACTGGAAAGATATCTATGATCTGTTTTTATACAGAACAATCTGGGAGATTACACCTGATCAGAGTGTAAAAAACTAAAGAGAAAATCAGATAAGCAGAGCATATTGTAATGCTTAAAGGTGAAGGGATCTTAGGTATTAAAATTGTATATATTTGGCAACAAATGTTCTGAAACTCTTCTACTATAGTTCACCCACAGTGATGGCCTCCCATGAATGAAACTTTCTAGTATTCACAAATAGTGTAGTCTCCCCTTACTGAATCTGGGCTTTCCCTGTTTATTATCTTTAATCAGCAAGGTGTAGTTGAAGTGATTGTGTAACTTCCAAAGTCCTTAGAAGATGTGAAGTGCCTACTTTCATGTATTGGAAAATTCCCTCTTAAAAACTAATAACCATGCTGTTTGACATCCAAGCCACATGGAGGGGTCACATTGAGGAAACTGTGTTGTTCTCATCAACATCTATGAAAGAGTTCCCAGCCAGCATTAATTAGAACCACATGAGTTAAATGTCTTGAACATTCCAGCCCAATATAGTATCCAGATGACTGTGGCACCTGATGACAATGACATGAAGCAAAAGAACCATCCAGCTGAGCTACAATCAACAAACAGAATCATGAGAGATAGAAAAAAAAAATCACTGTTGTTTCTTCTAGCAAGTTTTAAAATGGATTTGTCATGCAGCATAGATAACCTACACAAATATTGGTTCCAGAAGTGGGTTGCAGTTGTGACAAAACACTGAAATGTGATCAGCTTTGGGACCAGCTGTCAGGTGCAAGCTGGAAGGGCCCTGAGGAGAATATTAGCAAAGACTGAAAGGGAAATGAGGGAATTGTTAGTGGAGGCTAGAGAAAAAGGTACCCTGTGTTGGGAATTCTGGCAGCATTCTTTCCTGCAAAACAATACAGAAAATAGAAATATGTATCAATTGAACTTGTACATCTAACTAAAAACAACAATTTCTACCTTTAATAGAGAAGCAGTGCCTCCTAGGCCTCTTTGGATTTAAAAAATAATATATGCTTCATTTGGGTTTGCAATTCCAACCCATTTATCTAATGAGCTGGGGTATGCCAGTTTTGAGTGGGATGCAGCAGGAGAGTGGGTTGTACAGTAAGTCCAGGCTACAGTGTAGATTGCTATGCCACTTGTTCATATGACCCAGCAGATTTAATGGCACTAAAAGTTAGGGATGAAGACTGGAATGTTTGGTAGGCCCCTGTGAGTAAATCACAGTACACACTGTCATAATTTGGAGCAACGCTATTCCATCCTCTGTAAATAACTATTCTCCTGAGGAGAAACAATCTCATGCTTATTTTGGGGCCCTATAAGAGACTAAACATTTCACCTTTGGCCACCAATTCCCAATGAAATTCCATATGCCCATCATTAACTGGGTGTTGAATGATCCATAAAGTCTTAAGCTGGGTGTGCACAATAGCACTCAATTTTCAAATAGAAATAGTATAAATAAATAAGGCTCAAGTGGTTACTGAAAATAGAAGTTGCATAAGAAAGTGTTCATGTTTCCATGACTTCTCCTACAAGTGTATTGCCTCCCCTTTCTCAACTGACACTTATGGTCCATGAAGCACTCTTCATGCACACTTTTTGGAAGACAGAATCTTTGGCCTGGCTTACAAATAATTCTGCATAATAATGGACATCAGCAGCATTAGCATCTTACCTGGGGATAGCTTTGAAACAAAATTTTTAGACAAAATCCTTCTATCAAGCAGTGTATCTTGTTAATTTGGCCCAAAAGAGATGACTAGAATTTTAGGTCTGCATTGATCTGTAGGCAGTGGTTAACAGTTTGGCTTGAGAGTCAGGAACTTGGAAGAAACATGGCTGGAAAACTGTTGGCAAGGAGGACGGAAAAGAGATATACAGACAGGCATTTCTAATAGATACTTGTGCCACATGCCAACCTAAGAAAAGAACAGAAATAGATGAAAATCTTAAGATTCAGATGGACAAGATAAATGGTTTGTTGAGTGTTAGTCAGCCTCTCTCCAACCCATATTTTTCCTTGCCTGATGGGCTCATGAATAATGTAGTCATGGGCAGAAATGGAAGTTAGGTATGAGTTCAGCACATGAACTTCCACTCAGCAAGAATCATCTGGTTACAGTCACTGCTGAGTGACAAACATGACAACAGCAGAGACTAACACTGATGTCACAATATGTCACCATTTCTTGAAAGGAACTTCTGACCATATTGGGTTAATTCTGTAATGTAAGTTGGAGTGATTTGTCCTCACTGGAATATCACCTACTTTGGATTTTAATTTGCATTCTCTGCTTCAAATGCTTCTGATAAAAAGAAAAAATACATCATCAATATAGTTATTGCATGTCTAAATCTCATCAAGTTTATGTCAAGATCGTTGTGTGTTTTCCCAACATCCCTGCTTTTCTTATCAAGGAACTCATTGTTCATAAAATGAAGTGTTTTAATTCTTCCCATAGAATTCACTGGTATTACCATTTTTCCCCATCATCCTGATAAATACTGGAATGACCTTCTGCAGATTTAGTCATGGTGCTGGCTAGATAGTAACACGGTGGGGCTAGGACAATATCCTTCACACTAAGAATCATTATATTGTGCTATTTTCTCCATACCCTGGTTTCATGGGTCTGGGAACAGAGAGATAATATTGGTAGTACTTCCTCCCATAATTATCCCTTGTACTGCAATTTTTTCTCATTTTTAAACTTTGGCCTCTGCTAAGTGGATTAGAGGTTATAGTGGACAGAATTATAAAAATGACACCCCCTCCCCCACAACATTCTTATCCCCTTATTATTCGAGCAAACACTAGAGCACTCAGTGAAAGAATAATTTTTATTCTTTCTTAAAATTGCTAGTCAGCTGGCCTTAAGACGTGAAGATTATCTGCTTTTACTGTATCCAGTAAAGTGTACCTTTAAAAGCTAGCAACAAAAGAATAAGTCAGGGATATTTGAAGCAGGAAGAATTTTCAAGGCACTGTTTCTGACTTTGAGGATGGAGAGGACCATATGATGAGAAATTCATGTGTCCTCTGGAGGATAGGCTGAACCTCTGGCCAACAGCTAGGAATCCGCATAAGAAAATGAATTCTGCCAACAATGCGAAAGACCATGCAAGTATATTCTTTGCTAAATCCTCCATATAAGAGTCTAGCTTGACAACTTGATTTTGGCCTTTGGAGAATACAAGCAGAGAACCCCAGTTGATACCTGCTGGACTTGTCATTTACAAAAAGTGTATTAAAATAAATGAATATTTTAAGCTGACAAATTTAAATATAATATGTTATATAACAATAGAAACCTAATACAGAGGTCTTGGTTTCCAAGGAACCGACAGAATGATTCTATTAAACTAGAGATCATAGTCACCACCAAACTACTTGATTCAATGGCAAGTGAGCCAACAGGAGCTTATTGTACTAATTGGGGAGATCCATTTGGTTGTTACCACAAAATGGGTATAAAAATACTATGTCTATTAGTTAGAAGATCTCCTTGGTATACCTTAGTGATTCCCTTTTCCTAATATGTTTCTGAGTGAGAGTCAGTCTGAGGAGACTTTGCCTGAGATTTGAAAAGTGCAAGTAAAACAGAAGTCCTTGATCTCTGAAGGCTGCAGTGGTAAGAGAGACAGATACAGAGGTCTTAGTATATTCTAGCTTTCCTCTACCCAATGCTGCTCCATGTTCACTTCTACATGATCGCTAGTTCTGCTAGGGAACATGACATCAGGCCCACTACCAGACACAGGCACTAGCTATATTACTGGGCTTTCCCCCCAGCTCCTCTTCCCATTCTCACTCTGGCAGCTACAGGTGCCTGGCTTCCCACATGTCCTTACAAGCACCAACTCGCCTGCCATCACTAGTGCTTCAGGTTGATGGAAAGTCTTTTTAACATACATTTTCTATAATCTTCTGACAAACTCTTTAGCTTCTCAAAGCTCCCCATAATTGTGTAAGGTCATATTCCTACTATAAATTTCCATTTTCCATAATAATACTAGTTGTGGGTAGATTCCCTGATTTAACCCTGACTGTTTTGACAATTGAATTTCTTCCCACATCTCTTCCCATCTCTCAGATCGCAGTGCATGTGATGACATCTGGGTAAGTGCAGGTGCTGGGCTATTACCCTTAATGACTCCTCTGCAGCCAAGTCATCCAGCCTCACACCTAGAAATTAGAGTTTCTCCTGCTCGTTCTCAGCCTAGATGAAACACTGCATTAGACAGTAGGAGACCTGGCAGTCTGGTTTGGCCACCAAGTGGCTACATTGCTATAAGAAGTGAGAGAAAAATGAGAATAGAATAGAGAAGTGGGACTGGCAAATGAATTTCTCCCGCTTCCTGGGTCTAATCTGAAATACAGTTTTTCCGTGCATTCCACGTAAAGAAATACAAAATATGCACATCTGTAAGAAAAAAAAAATTGGTTTCTTTCTTTTTAGCTCATTATGAAGCAAAAGAAATAACTATATTGGACCACTTCACATTGCTTCCTGTCCCTTTACACCTCATTTTCTCTCTTCCTCATATTCACTGTCCTCAGTTTTAACCTTCCAAACAAGCATCTTTGCCTTAGTTTTTATTTATTTATTTTTCTGGAGCATCAGACAAAGACTCAATGATGACTATGAATACTGTATCAGTGAGAATGGAAATGAATGGAATAAATATGAACAGACACTATGGAGAAGATAGACTGACTGGATGTCCATAGGCAATGAAGGAACTGCCAATTTTGCCAATGTGATAAATTTTTCTAAGGATGGGGTAGAGAGTGAGAATAATAAAATGGGACATCAGTCATATTATTAATTAGAATGTTCTCATGTTCTGTTTAGCCACTAATGCTAGGCAAACAGCAATAACAGTGATAGCAAATGATACTTTTTAATAAAGATAGCTACAAAAATAAAATGTATAACAAAGTGAAAAGAAATAGAGCAAAACAAATGCATTAAAACTTTTATAATTTTCCCAATTTGTATTTTTGCTTCTTTAAATTAACTTGCCCCTGGGTGCCTGATCTCTGTTAATAAAACTTTCAGAGCAGTTAATCTCTAGGTAACTTTTGCTCTAACGAAAGCAGCATTCTAGCAACATTTGTGAGGCATAGGCCTTTAGATTTTAAACTTCTCAAAGAGCTCTACTTTACCATTCTTTTATTAGGTGTGGTGATTTTCTATAACATGCGTATGAATACTATCTGTGTATATTCTGCATTGTTTCTGATTTCATTTTAGTTGTGGGCCCAAATCAGCACTTTAACTCCATTGTAATTTGCCCAATCAGAAAAGTTAATACATTTGTCTGTTACATGCCAGAAGTATGACACACTTATCTACTTATAATAAAAGTTTCTACTGTCTTTTCTATAGCTCTAAGAAAGAGGTGATGTGCACAAAGAGGGCTTTATACTAAAATACATTCCCTCTTCTCCAAAATCTAAAATTTAACTGGATGCACAAACTGGAAAGGGCTATTATGTTTTTAAAATAAGTTTGAGACCTAATTGGAATAATCCAACCAATATAAGACAAGTAGAACATGATACAATGCATTAAAGACTTAGCATTAGTAATTTCTTCACAAGTAAACCTACATTCAAGTCAACTTTAAGCACAGTTCAGGTTTATATATGAGGTTTACTACTGAGTAATGGAGAATCAAGGTAATGATCTAAAAGAGGAAATATATCAAACAGTAATATAGCATCTTTTCTTCAGTAATAATTGAAGAAATAGCTTTTTTTTGTGCAATAAACATTTGAAACCAGAGAGGAATAGGAAGAAATACAGGCAACATAAAATGAAATACCAAACAAAACAATACCACAGTGCTACTGCTAAGACTACTACTGTCATTAACAATGACCAATATACAGTAAAACCTTGGTTTGCAAGCATAACTCGTTGAATTACAAACAGGCTTGTAATTCAAAGCACTTGTATATCAAAGCAAATTTCAAGAACCTTTCGCTCAGTTGTGATCATGTGATGTTTGGCATTACATACTACTCGTACTGCAAGACATCACTCATTTATCAAGTTAAAATTTATTAGACATGTTTCCTTGTCTTGTGGAATACTCGCAAACAAATTACTAACAATCCAAGGCTTTCTTGTATTTCCTTGTCAATTTTACTCTAAATTTTCCTGAAATTTGGAAATGATAGTCAACAGCCCTCTTCATAGCATACAAAAGCAACCTTGAATATCTACTAAGTTGACTTTTAAAAAGTGAATCTGCAAAGGGTCCACTTTTAAGAACTTCTTTTAAAAGTTTACTGTTACTGGGCACCTGGGTGGCTCAGGCAGTTAAGCATCTGACTTTCACTAGCTCGAGCCTCGCATCAGGCTCTCTGCTCTCAGCAAAGAGCCCTGTTTGGATCATCTGTCTCTGTCTGCACTACTCCCACACACACACCACACACACGTGCTCTCTCTCTCTCTCAAAAATAAACATTAAAAGTTTACTATTATTATAATTATTTATATGGTTTGGACATCTTAATCCTGACTAAATTTATGTCTGCTACTTACCATGCTTTTTTAAAAACACAAATTGGAATGAGTTTTACTACATTTATATAAAAATTTTAAAATCATAGCTAACATGTCATCTTTACTTTTTAAATAAACATTTAATTATAGACTAGCATTACATTTACAGAAAATTGCAAAGATAATACAGAGAGTTCTCTTTCACACCATGACTGGTTTCCTCTTTGTTAATGTCTTACATTAGTATGGTATATTTGTCACATAAATGTGTCGGAGGCTGGCTCCGGCAGGTCCAGGGGTCCCTGAAGGATGGACGGTGTCGGCGAGAGAGAGAGTGAGAGAGCCCTGAGATTCTTTCTGATCACCAGGCAGGCATCTCTGCTCTGACTGGGGCTCAACTTTATTTTATAAGTGTTTTGGAGACAGCACAGAAGTGGCATTTGCCTTAGGCAATGATTTCTAACAACATACTTCTTTGATATGTAAGAATTTCCCAGAACATAGATTTGTAGAAGACTCATGCATAACCTTTATCAATAGTGATTGAGGTAGGGGATTTAGATGCTTATTTTATGGGGAAAGGAAGGCATCTTTAGCATACCAGACAATGTTTTTAGCATAGGGGGTGAAGTTACTTCTCTGTGAGCAGGGGTCAAACAGGTCTTTCCAGAGATACCTTTGCTCTCATAATCACAAAAGAAGAAGTTCCTCAATAGCTTCCTTCACAAGAAGTAATCAGCATATACAAGGCCAGAAAATGCTCCAGGCAGAAACAAATGGGTGGGGGTAGATATTTGCCCTTAATTCTAAATTAGGCTCTTTGTCTCAGGGCCAGACTCAAGCCCCTTTTGTTATGTTAAGTCTTGGATCTGCAAGGCCCTTAGGAAGAACTTTTAAAGATCATCCAGGATGTTTTTATCTGAAATCTCTTTGGAAAAGTCAGGGACATGCCTTTCCTTATGAGCAATCTGTGTGGGGAATGTTGGTCTGCTCTAGAATATTGTGAGGCCTGGTCAATACCAACAGCCTCATTTCCAACATGAGCCAGCAGTAGCAAAAGGAGATACCAGTTTTCTTTTCTCATGGTAGGAGCTTTGCAAACACTACCATATCCTTGCTGTGAATGCCATCCAGAGAGGCCGGTGCGGCTCCCGACATAAATAGAGATTACTGCTACATGATTCTTAACTAAATCCTTTTGTATTCAGAGTTCCTTAACTTTAGTCAATACTTCTTTTATGTTATGGGATCCCATCCAGTCTACTATATTATAAATAGCCATCATGATTCCTTAGCAGTCACAGTTTTGAAGGTTTTCCTTGTTTTTGTGACATTGACCATTTTGAGGAGTATGGAAATGTTTACACTGTCCTTCAATATGGGTTTCTCTAATGTTTTTCTTATGATTGTATTGGTATATAGGTTACTAATAATCACTTCTATGATCAGATGGAGGATGTGTTCATCAGCTTATTCTACTGTCACATTATTCATTTTCTTTTTCTTTTTTTTCTGTTTATTTCCTTTTATTTTTTTTATTTATTTTTTTTTTT
>NW_027533118.1:0-1550 GCF_008692635.1 Crocuta crocuta
AATGTGAGCCAGATGTAGCCATGATTTTGATTAAATGTTTGCTGGCAACCATGCTTAGATGGGAACATCTGCCCGCTGATGGGCTTTCTAGAGTTTTAGCAGGTGAATTTATGCAGAAAATACAACTCCAAGTACTTCTTCCTACAGAAAGAAGTTCGGTGGAAAAAGGCTCACTTTCTTTACTTCCACTTTTTTACACCTGCCATTTAAGAGGCGTAGGTAAGTGCATTCCTGTATTGGGATAATACCACTTGCCCTTGGCCTCTCTGCGTCCTCAGTTTTAGCTTTGCTGGTGCCCGGCGTTGGTACGTACATCTGGGCCACAGGTGCTCGGACATCTTGGGTTGTCCAAAAATAGTGCACAGCTCCGTATGCCTATAATAGCAACCTGCTGACATTAGAATATGCTGCTATTTTTCATAAAAAAATAGCACACCCACACTCCTGAACACACTTACTCCTCTCCTTTCAAATGTATCCTTTCACATGTCGTGACTAGCCTATCTTTGGAAAGTGGGATCATTATGCAGGATCCATGACATTTAGAGGAAACATGTTTCTATTGGTGTTTCTGGATTCTTCTGGGATCTAGGTCAATCTTAATTAAGCAATCTCCGGTCAGGAGAGCTTTACTGAGCTCCCAGACTGCCATACAATCACAAGATTTATCTTCTCTCATCACTTACATGCAAGTCACTACCCTGCATCATTACCTATATTTTTATCCACATACTGTTCTACATATGACAGAATTGGACTCAGCTCTCTTCCCAGCTTCATCAAGTCCTTCTTTTCTGCCATCTGTAAGTGATAGCCTGTTGTTAAGAAACTCTCCAGTAGCTTCAAAATTTTTTTTCTCAATGTCCATCTCTGTTTTATATCTGGAATATGGTTGTGCCAGAAGGAAATCACTTCCCCTGCAGTGCTCTTAGGCAAGCACGAGTTTTCCTCACATACCCCATGGGGTAGAGGTGGAGTAGCTGTCTGCTTTGCTCTTCTTGGTCACTTCTACACCATTCCCGCTCCTTTTTCCTTTGAAATCCAGAGCTAATTTGTAGTTTATGCTATTAGACAATATCATATTTTGCCTCTCCTCATTCCTTTAGTGGGAGCGCGACAGTGACCACAAAAAAGCGTGGTTAGGGACGTGGAGATGTGCCTGCACACGGGACTCTCTGTCTGAGCAGATCATGCCTCAAACAGGATGTTCTGCCAAGGGGCCTGCATGCAATATCCAAGGTTAATGATCCGCTCGCACACGAGGGAACATGCCCTCCTTAGAAATAAGGAGGAGGCTGGAATTGTGAGCAGGCCTCTTAGTAAACATGTTGTGGTTGCTTCCTCCCTTTGCTCCCCCCTGTCCTTGAAATGTGTTTGGCTACTTGCCCTTATTTGGTAAAGGAATGCATCTTGTAAATTTCAGTTTGTATCCAGTTACCGGGGTATAAAATAAACCGCAAGAGGGGCTTGCGTAGAATTGTTCCGCCGCCAAAGTTGTGTCTATATCTGTCTTTTGTGTGTGTCTTGTCTTTGTGTCATTTCGTCCGCAA
>NW_027533119.1:0-369 GCF_008692635.1 Crocuta crocuta
TGTTCATTCTATCTCCAATTTTGCCTCATCTCTGCCCTATCATCTCTTTTTCTCTAGCTCTTCAACAAGCACTGCGTACACCCGGCTATTTAACTGTAGCTGGGAAATCTGGTTATATGCTTTACCGATCTTTGTCTATTGGTATTCTTCATTCTTCCTTATCTTTTCTTCTTTTTGACTTTTTAATGTATTTTTATGTTCTATCATTCGCCTCCCCTCCTCCGTCTTTTCTCAATACTTTTTAGTTTTCCCTCTTGGTTAGCGTGATTGTTGGATTTGCTTGTATGTTTGTGTCCCTCTGTTCCCTGTGTGTTTGTCTGTATGTTTTCTTCTCCAGGGCTACCTCAAGAAACAAGCCAAAGTACACAT
>NW_027533120.1:0-285 GCF_008692635.1 Crocuta crocuta
AAAAGCATTTGACAAAATACAGCATCCTTCTTAGTAAAGACCCTCGAGAAAGTTGATATAGAAGGAAGTTACCTAAACATCATAAAAGCCATCTATGAGAAGCCCTCAGCTAACATCATCCTCAATGGGAAAAAACTGAGAGCTTTCCCCCTGAGATCAGGAACACGACAGGGATGTCCACTTTCACCACTGTTGTTTAACAAAGTGCTGGAAGTCCTAGCATCAGCCATCAGACAACAAAAGGAAATCAAAGGCATCAGAATCGGTAAAGAAGTCAAACTTTCA
>NW_027533120.1:470-931 GCF_008692635.1 Crocuta crocuta
TGCCAAAAAAAACCCATAAAATACCTAGGAATAAACCTAACCAAAGATATAGGAGATCTGTATGATGAAAACTTATGAAGGAAATTGTAGAAGACACAAAGAAATGGAAAAACATTCCATGCTTATGGGTCAGAAGAATAAATATTGTTAAAATGTCATTACTACCCAAAGCAATCTACATGTTCAATGCAATTCCAATCAAAATTGCAGCAGCATTCTTCTCAAAACTAGAACAAACTATCCTAAAATTTGTATGGAACCACAAAAGACCCCGAATAGTCAAAGTAATATTGAAGAAGAAAACCAAACGGGAGGCATCATCATCCCAGACTTTAGCCTCTAGTACAAAGCTGTCATCATCAAGACAGTATGGTATTGGCACAAAAACAGACACACAAATCAATGGAATAGAATACAGAACTCAGAATTGAACCCACAAATGTATGGCCAACTAATCTTTG
>NW_027533121.1:0-45868 GCF_008692635.1 Crocuta crocuta
CTAACCAAGGATACAAGAGATCTGTATAATGAAAACTATCGAAAACTAATGAAGGAAATTGAAGACGACACAAAGAAATGGAAACAAATTCCATGCTCATGGATAGGAAGAATAAATATTGTTAAGATGTCATTACTACCCAAATCTATCTACACATTCAATGCAATTCCAAACAAAATTGCACCAGCATACTTCTCAAAACTTGAACAAACTATCCTCACATCTGTATGGAACCACAAAAGACCCCAAATAGCCAAAGTAATACTGAAAAATAAAACCAAAATGGGAGGTATCACCATTCCAGACTTTAGCCTCTAGTACAAAACTGTCATCATCAAGACAGTATGGTATTGGCACAAAAACAGACACATAGACCAATGGAACAGAATTGAGAACTCAGATTTGGACCCAAAGTATACAGCCAACTAATCTTTGACAAAGCAGGAAAGAGAATCCAATGGGAGAAAAGACAACCTCTTTAACAGATGGTGTTGGGAGAACTGGACAGCAACCTGCAGAAGAATGAAACTAGATCATTTTCTCACACCATTCACAAAAATAAACTCAAAATGGATAAAGGACCTCAACGTGAGACAGGAAACTATCTACACCGTAGAGGAGAAAGCAAGAAACAATCTCCTTGAACTCCACCGCAGCAACTTCTTACTTGACACATCCCCAAAAGCAAGGGAATCAAGAGCAAAAATAAATGATTGGGACCTCATCAAGATTAAAAGCTTCTGCACAGCCAAGGAAACAACCCAGAAAATTAATAGGCAACCAACGGAATGGGAAAAGATAGTTGCAAATGACATATCAGATAAAGGGTTAATATCCAGAATCTATAAGGAACTCACCAAACTACACGCCCGAAAAACAAACAACCCAGTGAAGAAATGGGCAGAAGATATGAACAGACACTTCTCCAAAGAGGACATCCAGATGGCCAACAGACACATGAAACGATGCTCAGCATCCCTCCTCATCAGGGAAATACAAATCAAAACCACACTGAGATACCACCTCACGCCAGTCAGAGTGGCTAAAATGAGCAAATCAGAGAACTCTAGATGCTGGCGAGGATGTGGAGAAACGGGCACCCTCCTACACTGTTGGTGGGAATGTAAACTGGTACAGCCCCTCTGGAAAACAGTGTGGAGGTTCCTCAGGAAACTAACAATAGAACTCCCCTATGACCCAGCAATAGCACTGCTAGGAATTTACCCAAGGGATACAGAAATTCTGATGCATAGGAGCACATGTACCCCAATGTTCATAGCAGCACTCTCAACAATAGCTAAAACATGGAAAGAGCCTAAGTGTCCATCAACGGATGAATGGATCAAGAAGATGTGGTTTATCTATACCACGGAATACTACATGGCAATGAGAAACAATGAAATCTGGCCATGTGTAGGAACATGGATGGACCTTGAGGGTGTTATGCTAAGTGAAATAAGTCAGGCAGAGAAGGACAAACATCATATGTTTGCACGTATAGGAGGATTAGGAGGAACTTAACGGAGGACCATGGGGGAGAAGAAGGGGGGAAATGGTGGGGGAAAGGGAGAAAGGCAAACCATGAGAGACTCTTGAATGCTGTCAAAAACTGAGGACTGATGGAAGTGGTGGGAAGAGGGAGATTGGCATGAAGGAGGGCACTTGTGGGGATGAGCACTGGGTGTTATATGGAAACCAATTTGACAATAAACTATTTGTAAAAAAATAAAAAAATTAAAAAAAGAAAGTGAAAAAAATGAAAAAATCTCTAGAGGCAAAAAAAAAACCCACAGTAAAACAAACAAAAACAAAACAAACAAACAAACAAACAAATGGTAACACAGCCCTGCAACCAAGATAGATCAGGTATAGGCTAACTGGGTAAGTGACTTGGGGTTATGGCAGTAAGACCAACATCCATGGGCAGACATATTCACAAGGGAAGGCAGGTCTCAGGGCTAGTGCCAGCCAGTTCCAGGGGAGGACTGTATAGATTAGGAGGACATGTGACCTGGAGAGAGTCTGAGGCCATGGAGGGACCCAGACACTACAGAATCAGGAAGTCAGATTCATTCCAACAGAAGATGAGTGACCCTACCCATGGCTGATCTGACTTCAGGGAGCTGGGGCCACTTGAGGCCCAAGCATGGACATGACAGACCTTTTGCCCACATCAGGACTAAGGTAAGAGCTTCAGCCATGGATACCTGAATTCTGACTTACCGCCTCTCCCTGCCCCACAGGTCAGCCCAAGTTCACCCCCTCAGTCATGCTGTTTTCGCCCTTCCCTGAGGAGCTCAGTGCCAACAAGGCCACCTTGGTGTGCCTCATCTTCATTTTTTTTTTATGAGGGGCAGTTTTACTCTCAGACAGAATTGCCAGAGAATATTCCAGAAGTGGAGATACAAACAGCAGAATGAAGGTAGACCATCCTCTGCCACGTCTCTTTGCTTACATTTTTGCATGGACCACATCAGCCACCTGTTATACAGAAGTCCACTGCTCTTGGCTCCCTATGAACTCCTATAATAATGTCTGAACTCCTCCCTGGACCTGGGTCCTCATTGTCTGGTATTAGTCCCCTTCCTGAGATGTTCCACCCTCCCTCTGTGAATGCCCTCACTCGACGCAATGTTTTCTTGGTTTCCTACATCATATGGACATTCCCCATGGTCACAGACTAGAACGTCCTCCTTTCCTTATTGGCCCCCCACTCCTGCCTCCCCAGGGACATTGTCCTGTGTCCTTCCCATAGACATCTCTGCCATACTCACTACAGGACCCTCAGTTCTTGGACCCTGGTCACTCAATCCCACACTTACATTGGGGCCTCTCCATCCACATGTAGCACGAATGCCCAGTTATATTCAAGGCCCTGCAAGGCAGGGACCCTTAGAGTCTATCCACTGCTGACGTCGTAAGAAGCACTAAACTAAAATGTCCTTGGATGGTGACTGAGGCCATGAGTTCAATGATTAGACTACATTCTGGATTGTACTTTGGGCAACTTTGAACTGTGAACTGACTCACCACTCTTAAATATTGTGAACGAGCTCTGAGAACCAAGAAGTCTGCTATGCTAGGAGCTAGTTCAGGATGGCAAGTCTAAGCCTCTTGTCACACAGGCTGAACACGCACACACACATGATAAATTCTCATGCACACACCAGGACACAGGCACACCTGCTACTGCACACATGGCCATGTTAGGGATGTTTCTAGGAAATGTGGTGGCATCCAGAACCCTCCATAGGCCTCAGCTCTGCAGAGGGCACAGGCCCCATGATGTCTGTGTTGGAAACTGTACTTTTCTGATCTTTCAGGTAACATTCTCCAAGCAAGCTGAGTCACATATAGAGCTCCTTCCAGGAGCTACCTGGGTTATGATATGCCACTCAGAGATTCCTTCCTATCCTTCCATGGTGGGGGCTGGGAGGAAGCTCACCCCATGAGGAAGGGAATGTGCATTAAGGAGGGGGGGCCCATCTCAAGCTCCCGTGGGCCAGGCCTAGCCGCCACAAAGAGGCGGCTGGATTTTGAGCCTCTCAAGCAGCTGCAGATGAGCCCAGGTTTGGTGGGGAGGGGCATGGTGCCAGGGCTGACAAGGTTTCTGTTCGAGGTTGTATCACTATGCTATGTGTTCACCATACTAGGTGAGTCTCCCCCATTCTCTCTCTTTGGGGAACAGATTCAAATTTGAGAGCATTTTTCTTTCCTTTCTATCCTGAGTGTGGCTGGGGTCTGAATCACTCTGGCATTCTGGAAACTTCATGTTTTTGTATGGCCACCCCACCCTCTGTAGCCTATTCCTGCTCTGAAGCACCTGGTGGGGACAGAGTGGACCACGTCCAGTGACCTCTTCTTGCCCTTCTTCACTATGACTCAGAGCTCTCTTTCCCGATGACCATCTCCTCCAGCCTCTAGGGTAGGAGTCCTCATTTGTCTTTATGGGATATTTTTATTCTTATCCAGAATATCCCAGAGAATGTTTCAGAATAGAAGATAGGCCAGCAGGACAAGATTACGCACCTTCTGGACCTTCTCTATTATTTATCATTCTTGTCCAACCATGTCCACCCCCAGTGGTATTGGGATCCACTGCCCATGGTTCCCCAGGGCCTCTTTGTTATTGCCTAAGCTCCTCCCTGGAATACTGGTGTCTCACAGTCTGGGACTGTTGGCAAGAAACTCCTCCTTGGAAGGGAGGAGAACCCGAAGGACAGAAACCCTATTGAATACAGACAGACCAAGCCAAACAGATAGAAGCCCTATATGAAGATACTAAGGATAGTTACCTGGGGGGAGGTCTCAAACAGACTGACACTGTAAAACAGATGGATTTCCCAAGGAGATATAAGGTCTCAAGGTTGATGCCAACCAGGACCAGAGGCGCACAGGGGTGGGATGGTAGTTATGAGGATGAGTGAACCTGCAGAGAGACTGAAGCCAAAGACAGGGTACTAGAACTCCCTTGATTCAGGCACTGGGATTTCCCTACAGACATGGGGGGGTCTTTCCAGGCCTCATGCCCATCATCCCTAGCCCTGCCCCCTACACTCAATCAGCTCTCAATACAATGTCCTTTTGCCAATCAGAAATCATCCTCTCTGCTCATTCTTTTTTGGTCTCATATTTAATTTGCAACTTTCCAGGATCCCCAAGGTGAGGTATGTGTGATCCTTGGCACCCAGTGGGAAAGTAACCTGCAGGGAAAGGCTCACAGTCTCCCTGGGGCATCTCCCAGGAAACTGGCCAGGACATGAGGAATTTGGTCACTAGAACCTCAGCTCCTCTGTCTCCTCCTTCCCCTATTCCTCCTCCAGCACACAGCTGTGCCCATTCCCTGTTACCTCCCTGGTCAGATCTGGCCATGCGCTGACATCCAGATAAACCCTCCTCCTTGACCTTGTGGGGACCTTCTACACCCCCAGTATCCTCTCTTTCCTCTGGCCTGGACCCCCTCTGCTCTAGGTCCTCGCCCCCTGTATGCCTTCCTTTCCCTCTGCCCAGCTCAGCTCCTGCCCACTTTTACCCACTCCCTGTCACTCTCTCAGGCTGGACCATCAATACAGTCCAGGACATTCCAGTAGTTTGGCTTCATAGGCTCCTAAATCTGGGGACCACTCTGATTCCTCACCCAATGGAAGATTCAGAGATGTAAGAGGAATAGGAGGAAGCTAGGAAAAAAACTCTTACAAAATACCTGTCCCAAGATTCAGGTATTTGCCAAAATGAGCTCTGAGCTCCCCAGGAATCAAAGCAAGGAGGGAAATAAGTGCCCCATAATTTCTCTGAGAATAAACACACCCTTTGCTGGAGGGAAATTGGTGTCTTAATGCTGAGGCCCAGCATCTTGTACCATAATAAAAAGTGAAGACATGTTTTACCCAAGGCCTCATCATTGATGGGAATCAGGTCTGGCACACACATAACTACCTGGCAGCCTCAGGATATGGCAATGACCATGAGGGGGCTATTGCTGCATCTGCATAGGGAGCCTTCTGTCTCCTTTACCACCAGGTCACCATCACTGGGTGGTGTAGGAGTGCTTACAGAGTTGCAGTCCCCTGATTTGCCCCATGTGGCCCAGCCAGGCAAGCTCCTGCCCCTGGATCCAGAATGGATCCTTGGCACAAAGTCACAGCTCCTGCACTCACTGCATGTCTAAGCCCATTCCCACTCTGCTTGATGGCCCCCTAGGTATTCCGGGGCCTATGAGCCATTCCCCAATTCGTGCTCCAACTCTGCCAAAGAAAGATGGAGTACTACCTCAGGTGTGTGGCTCAGAAAATCTTCTTTCTTTCCCCATCTTCTGGGGAGGGAGGTGTAGAATCATTTATTCAGAACTATCTCCATTCAATCCTGGATGTTATTGGGAAAACCAGAGTTAATCTGGGAACTTCCTTGGTGGCACTGTGGGGCTCTAGGGGTGTGGAGTTTTGGCTGCTTTCTGACAATGAGGGTGGTGAAAGGACCAAGCCCCAGCATGCTCACCCCTTCCAGCTGGATCCCTGGGCTCCCACTCCTCCCCTGAACTACAAGGGGCTACAGGGGGATGGGCCAGTTATGTCATTGTGGGCAGGGTCCACACTGAGGGTCCTGGGAATATCTGTCCCTTGGCTCCTTGAGTTCATTTCCTAAGGCTGCTGTCACAAATCACTGCAAACTGAGTGCCTGAAAACAAAACACATTTATTCTCTTATAGGTCTGAAAGTCAGGTGTCTGAAATGGGTCTCAAAGGCAGAAATCCAGGTATCACAGAGCCACTCCTTCTGGAGCTCAAGACTCCTCTGGATCCATGCATTCCTGGGCTTTTGACCCCCTCCTTCCCTCCTGTCAAAGCTTCAGTGGCATCTTCAAGTCTCTGTCCCTGTCTGTCTGACCTCTGCTTCCACTGTCACATCTCTCTTTCTCTCTCTCTGACCCTTCCACCTTCACTTCCCTTGGAAAGACCCTACCTGGGGCCATCCACATAATTCAGAATCATCTTCCCACCTCAAGGTTTTTAATTCTATCACATCTGCAAAATCCCTGATACCAGGTAAAGGAACGGGTTCTGGGGGTTAGGACATGGACACCTTTGGGGACCTTATTCAGCTTGTTACAGCAAATACTCGGGACCCAGGAAGAGACAAGCCACAAGCCACACACACTCAGGGAATCAGAAAAGACTGTTTTTTGCACGCTGGAGACTGCCCAGTGGAGTCACCTCCAAAGGCTGAGCCCTGAACCTTGGTATCAGCCTCCTTTTATGGCTGGGATGGTAGGGGGTTGAGAGACAAAAGAAAAAGGGGAGGGGGCCCTTATCAGTGGTGCTATCCGGCAGCTGGTGGGCACAGGAGGCAAACAAGATTACAGAAGCCAGAAAGTATGCAAGGTGAGTATCCAGCCTCCAGCATCTGGCTGGCCCCTTTTACCTTGTTTTTACTAGCTTTGCTTCCCAAGCTGACCACAACTTTTATTGCTCAGTTTTCTAGGGGTCTGGGAACATTCTCCCACGTTCCTCTCCCTCCCTGCATCCTGCCCAGTCTGGGCCACTACTGGGGCCTCCTTGGCCCAGGCTGTCTTCCTGGCCTCTATAGCCCCTTCTCCTCCTGGGGTCACAGAAAAAGGACTTTGATTTTAGCTACGGCTTTGAGGCATTTCTTCCAGCTGGTCCCCAGGTAAGTGCTCTCTAGGCCTTACTTGTCAGTCATCAAACTGCCCTTGGAAGGAGATGCTATAATGATCTTTGTCCTATGGCTGGAGACACCACATCCTAGAGACCGAGCAACCGGCATGAACACCACAGCACCACCTAATCTATATCTCAGCTCCCAACTCTGGGTCCCAGGCCACACTAACACCCTGCCAACCCCAGCCAGGCCCTCCTGACTTGTCCAGCTTTCTCCCTGAAGACCTCTGAGTACCCCCTGGACTCAGGTCCCTGCCGCAGGACCCATGGCCTAAAGGGACAGAGTTGTAGGGGCCGACAGGGATCAAAGGAGATGGGGCCTCGGGTTAGAGTGTCTATGTTACTCATGCCTCTTTACCTTCCTCTGGGTCAAAAATCTGGGTCAAGGCACTCAGGGGAGGACCCAAAGGTCTGGAGACCCTACCTCAGTCTCTGGGAGGTGAGGGTCACAATACGGCTCACCCTTGGCTGCCGCAACACTGGGAGACTCAGCCCCTGACAGGTGGCTCCTCTAGCTCAATCCCCCCAACGCCCTTGTCCCAGCTGCTTCCCCTCAGTATCCAGGGACTCTCAGTAACACCTTCAGTCAGGGGGATGATCTCCTCAGGGAAAAGCACACAAAATTCTCTGAATGGGAATCCAGAGAAAGGGGGTCCAGTGCCAAGCACAGCCACTGCTTCAAGGCTGGTTGTCAAATGGCACCATTGACTCAAGTGGAATTCTCCATATAGCACATACCCAAACAGGTGAGGACATCAGCCTGCTTTCCCACTCTGTTCTTGGCTCCCCCCACCTCAGTTTACTTCCTGATGAGAACAGTCTGGTGCTCTCATTTCCTCCAGGATTATGTCTGCTGGTCTGAGATGTCATCAAAGCTCCAGGGGAAGGTACAGAAGGGTATCCAGCAGAGGGGACTTGATTTTTGGAACCTTCAGGCCCCAGGATGGACAGATACCCATCTGAGTATCTGAGTGAGACAGTGGGGTGTGGCAGGGCCAGAGGGTGATTGGCCTCTGGGACCCAACTCCCAAAAACTCTCCCACCCAAGTCTCCTCAATGAAATCTCAGTGACACTCATTTCCCTAAGGTCACTGTAAATGCATGCCACTCCAATTCCCTTCCCCTGGCCCTGCCTGGTCTGGCTGCAGTGGTAACAGCCAGCAGTCAGGGCTGCCTAACTGCTGATAGAGATAGACCCAACTCTATCTCTATCAGAGAGCAGTTTCTCAGGCCCAGCACCAGATTTCAGGCCTCGATGTCTCAAATGTGAGGAGATACCATCCCTCCCAAGATGGCCATGAAGGGACCATTGGGGGAAGAAGTGACCCAGAAGTAATGAAATGCCTGGACTCAGGGGTGGCCCATCTGTAACCTGAGAGACTCCGGAGAATTCAATTTCCTAATAAGAAAATAATGGGACATCCTTGTGTGAACCCATCCTCTAACAGACTGTGTGGGAAACCCCCCATAAAGCTGGGTCACCAGGCAGTCCACCAGGGCCTCTGACCTCCTTCAGTAATTGGGCATCCCCAGTGGCTTCCAAGGTACTCTGTCACTCCAGAGTAGATCATCTGGTGCCCCGGGCTACCCCTCCAGGCATCCCTTCACCCAAGCACACTCTGACCCTCCAGGATGGCACATCCAGGCCAATTCACCTTCCAGTCACCTTCTCCTGTCCCTGGCCATAAACCCACACTTTCTCCCACCCGAGAACTCATCTTGGATGCCACCTTCTCTCCTGTTGCTACCTACCTCTCACTTGCCCCTTACAGCATGACCCTAGGAACTCCGGGGCTCCGTGTCCCCCTTTACCTTGTCTCAAACTAGCTGGTCTCCCTGTCACCCAACCTCTCCCTTGTATTTTCCAGGATCAAGGGCCCCCAAGTTCCCTAATCTAACCGTCTCCTCACTGTCTTCCCCTCTGCCAACCTCTAGGTGGACTTGAGAACTGCACACCATTCTCCCTTGAATTCCTCAGGTCCCCAAGGTCCCTCTCCTGAGCCCTCTTTTCTATTCTCTGTACTCCTCCACCCACTTTGTTCTGGTATTGCCCCTCAGGGTCACAGGGCTGGCCCCATCAGCCACTCCTTCTTTTTCTTATTATAAGTCATAAACTGGACCTAATAAAGGCTTGTTTTTTTACTGGCCCTATTTCCCAGCCTGGCCCTGGTCTCCACAACCCAACCTGGATGCTGACCTCACTCCTGATGGTGGTGCCCTGCCCCAGCAGAGCCCACCAGCCTGAGTCAGCTTGATGGGGGTGGGGATTCCAGGTGGGGGTCACACCTCCCTCAGTCCCACAGATGCTTGAGTGGGTGCTGGGCCAACATCACTGGGCCCCTCTATGACTGCTGCCCAGCAGTAGGGTTGTCCCCTGCTCTGCCACAGTTGTTTTCTCACAGGCCATATGGGCAGTGACCCCTAGCTGAGCACTGCTTCTGATGTCTGACATGTGATTCCCAGATGCCTACCCACCCCCACCCCTAACACACCCAGGCAGGTGCTAATACCCCACACACATTAGGGATGAAGAGGCAGAGGTTCCCAGAGCTGGTCATGGCCACACAGAGGAGAGATACCTGACCCAAGGTCACCAAACTTCCCTCCATACCAGACAGGAAGCTGTGCCTGCCTGGTTCTAGCTGGTATTCAGGGATCCCCAACATGAGGCCACTGTCCTACAAGAGAAGGCTGTCTGTGTCAGACCAGGAAAAGATGCTGAGCACACAGAACCCCACAACCTCCAAAAATCAGGGGCATCCTTAAGGGTCTGTAGAACCTGAGTTCTTCATTCTATATTGACTGAGTGTGGGTAGGAAGCAGGCAGGAAGGGAGTCAGGGGAAGACTCTCTGAATCCACAAAGCAAAGCAGGGGTGGGTGTTGTATACCTATTTCACAGACGAGAATTGGGGCTCTGGTAGTGTGGGGAGGGGCACTGCTAGGCTCACACAGTGAGTTGCTGTTGACCTGTTCCCCAGGATCTTTCCACAGCAGCTCATCCCAACATGACATGTCATTCATTCATTCACATACTCATTCATTCAACAACCCTCAGTAAGCACTGCTGTGGGGCAGAGCTGGGTGCAAGAGAAGACCACGTGCCCCAGGAGAGCTCATGTGCCACAGCACATGAGGAGACTGCTGTGGAGATTACTTCTGACACTCACCCTCATCCTCCCCAGATCATCTCCCAGCCAAGGGAGCATCTGATGCAACAGATGCTGCTCACTTAAAACTGAACCAACAGAAACATCAGTAGGACGCCTCCAGCTGCCATCACAGTCCCTCATGGATCCTTGGAGTCCCTGTTAGAGCTGTCATAACCCCTCACAAAATAGAGAAGAGTAACAGGTCTGGGGAAGAGGGCTTGACCTGGCCCTGCCCTGTGATCTTGAGTAGTCCCCTCCCTTCTAGGCCTCATGCCCGCTAGAGGCCTGGGCTGAAAGACAGGACTGAGTCAGATGGGGAAAGGAAGGAGGTTGTGGCTTCCTTCTCAGATCAAAACCAGAGCCCAGAATAGCCTCAGGCAAGGGAGGGCAGAGGGATGCTGGGGGGAGGGGAAGAGTAGTTGCAGCTCTGGGGCCTGAAGGGTGAGGAGAAGGAGGTGACAGCTCTGGGTCCTGGGGGAGGAGAGGGAAGTGAGGGAGGTGTCAGCTCTGGTTGCTGGGGGAGGGGAGGGAAGTGAGGGACGTGTCAGCTCTGGGTCCTGGGGGGGGAGGGGAGGGAGGTGTCTGCACTGGGCCCTAGGGGAAACCTAGGGTTCCTACTGAGCTGAGCTGAATGACTCTCCCATCTGACCAGCCCAGCTCTGTGAGGCCTGCACAGGCATGGAGACAGTGCTACCCAGCCAAGCCTACACAGAGGGACACCCTCATCCTTCACCCCCACAGTATTCACTGAGCCTGGCAGCACTGAGAATGGCACTGACCCCACATGTGTCTTCTGGGGATATGGGCATCAAGAATACCCACGTCCCAACACAAAGATCCAAACCTAGGTTTCCAGCCACCGGGAAAATACAGTTTCCAGGGGTGTCGAACAGTCAACTGCCCACTGTAATGGTTTAGTGACATGACACAGCACAATGACAACCCACATCTCAGAGTGGACTCTCCTTTACCCTCTCTCCCTTCCTACATATGAGCCTCTTCTCTAGGGTCTCTGTGGCCTCAGCACAGGTTCCACATCTTCCTGTATGATCACACATCTAACCTCTTCTGTGTGGCTCCTGAACAGGATTGTGGGAGGACAGAGGCCAGCCGGCTGCACACACAGGGAGCATCTCCAACTAGCCTCCACAGAGCTAGCGAGGCCTTTCCTGGACACACTGCAATGCAGAGTCCCCAGAGGCACTTCGCACAAGACACCTTTGTGAGGACTTTCCAAGGTGACGTTGGGGGAACCTCTGCCCCTATTCAGATACCTTGAGAAATTGCAGATGGCCTCAGATGTCACGGAGGGTAGTGGGGTTGGCGCAGGGCCAGATTTTCTAAAAACCCAGTTGATCACTTGGGAACACAGCAAACCTAATTCTATTTGGGCAGGAACCCCACAAGTGACAGTCACCCCCAGAACAGAATATCTTGGCCCAAAAGGGAGTATTGGAGCAGGGATTTGTGTCTTGGACATTACCAGTTCAGTCCTTTGTCCTGGTGTAGTTATTAACAGCCCTCCTTCTGCTCCCAGAAATGTCTCAATTTAGATGATAAATTTTTTTTTTTTGAGAGAGACAGACAGACAGAGACAGAGAGAGGTGAGAGAAAAGGAATGAGCATAGAAGGGACAGAGAGAGGGAGAGAAAGAGAATCCCAAGCAGGTCTGAGCTGTCAGGGCAGACACAGGGCTCAAACTCACGAGTTCATGACCTGAGCTGAAATCAAGACTCAGGCACTTAGCTGACTGAGCTACCCAGATGCCCCTAGATGATAAGTTTTGATAATCTGAGCTCCTGTTTGTTGAATGAATGATGCTCTTTATAATGAGTTATAAGTGGGGGGGGGAGGGCAGAAGGCCAGCCATGAGGCCCTGCAGTCAGCTGTACCAGACATTATACAGCACCATCAAGTGCTCTATGGGTCCAGCCTTGACAGAGGCACCACTATGGGATCTGCAGCTGCCAGGATGGCCTTAGCAGGGGCCACCCCTGGTGGTCACCATGGGTTTCCTGGTCTCTGTGGGCCCCTCCCAGAGCCCTTGGGTATGAGCTCACACCAGCCCAGCCCATGAGAGACCAGGGTGTGTCCCTGACTTTATTTCCCACCTAATGGCAGTGTAAGTTGTGTGGAGACCAACAAGGGACAGGTCCTCTGGCAGCTCTTGGCTCCAGTAGGTATCAAAGAGAATATCTTGGGGAAATCAGGACAGGGACCAGTGGTGGGACTGGGTGACTTTTGTGGCCAGTATCATAGAGACAGGATCATCAGAAGCCCCTGTGTTCTCTCTGGAGACAGAGTAGCTGATGGTCAGCATGACCCACCAGGGCACCCCTTTGTGGTCACGTCCTCTTCCTGTGGCCACATCAACACCCTTGACTTTGCCCTAGGTCCCTCCTGCTTTTCAGTGTCCAGACCAGAGACATTTCATGTTAAGGCTAACAGCCACTGAGTGTCCACTGAGCATCCACTGTTGCCTGTGCTTTGCTGATCCAGAGCCTAGACCAGCCATGCACCCTCACTAGGTCAGTCAGTTCCTGCCCACCCAGTGCCCAGCCTTCATTTGGAGGTGTTGGGGTCTTCTAACCCGAGAAGAGAAGGGAAATTGGCCAGACCCAGCCTGGCTGCCAGCAGAACACAAAAAGGCTGTCATGAGCCAGGCAGTCGAGAGCAGCTCTCTGAGGGAAGGGATGCTGGGCCCAAGGCTGCAGGGCAGAGCAGGCTGGAGAAGGTGGGACCCCACACCAGCCAGGGAAACCCCATTCTCAGGTGTCACTGTTGGACAGGAGCCCCAACTCAGTTCCATTGTGGACCAAGACACAGCACGGATGAGGCCTCTGATCCAGAACAAAGTCACCTGGTCAGCATCTCTTCCCTAGATGCCTAATATGTGCAGGAACCACAGTGGACGCAAGGCAGACACAGTCTTATTTGGAGTACTCACATTTGGGGGTGATAGAAATAAGCCTAACAGATAAGTGAATCATGTCATGCAGAAGATAGAACTTGTGCCATGGAGAAAATAAAGTTGGGTGAAGGAGACAGGCAGCATCTGGCCAGAGTCTTACACCCAAGCAGCTAGAGGAGGTTAGGGGACCAGGAGGAGCCCGGACTCAGAGCCAGATCCCTGTAGCTGGAATTGGCTGCTTGGGACCTGCTGCCCCTCTGTACAGCCTGGTTGACAATAATGGAACCTCCCCGCCTCGAGGGAAGGGATGGACAATCAGATGGAAAAATGGATGTTTTGCTTGTCTCTGTGGTTTATTGTTCCTTCATTATCGTTGGGCCGTTCCAACCCCAGGCAGCACCCTGGGGGCCTAGCACCTTCACCCCCATGCAGCTGGCCTGGTGAAACCAAGAATCCCTGATGCCCAAAATAACTGGGGAAACCCAAACTGGCCTCAGCCCCAGTCGTAGATGCCTCCTCCCCAGAGTAGGGATGGGGTCCACCTGCAGAAGATTCCACAAGCCCAGCTGGAGAAGGGTCCTGCATCCCAGCATCAAGGCTGCCCAAGCCCTTGTGCCCAGGCCTGAGCAGGACAGGGTTTGACATCACAGTCAACAGTCAGGAGCAGTATTCCATTCCATCTCAATCCTGCCCCATCCTCGGGATGTCCCATGAACCTTCCTAAGTGCCACACATGGAGCTACAGCTCACTGTGGGAGATAGCCAGACTCTTGTTGCTCAGAGGAACCCTGAGTGGGCATGGTGGCCGGGGCTAGACATGGGACACTGGATCACACCATACCTGCTGCTCCCAGACCTAGAACTCTGGGGACTGGGTCAAGTAGAGGGAAGGGGAAGAGAAATGTAGACTCTCACAGTCACTGCCCTGGATAGCCTAGAAGCACATTGTCCCTCAAAAGGCTTCATGGGTCCTTCTCCAGTGGTCAGGATGTCAGATCAGCCAGTCACATATCTCTTTGTCCATACACCCATCTGTTTGTCTGTCCATCCATTCATCATCTATCCACCCATCCATCCATGAAACCTCCCTGAGGCTTTCTGGGGGTCTGGCCTGTGAGGGGCTCTCAGCTGCCCATGTTTCAGGAAAGGTGGAACTGGTCTAGCCAAGGTCAAAGTGAGACCTGGAATGTACTTGCTTCACTTTTGAAAGAGGGGCTTCAGGTACCATTCACTGCCTAGTCTGGCCCTGTACTGGGTGCTAGGTCTAGTCACTAAGAGCAAAGGTATGACAGACAGGCCAGCATGGTGAGGCCTTAGCTCCCTGCCCAGTGGGTAGCCAAACTCCCCGAGCTCCCTCCCACCCCCTATTATAGACTTTCTTGATTTACCCTTCAGGCTGACTTTTCCCTCTTTCCTCTCTTCCCTATCCTTCTCCAATCAGAGATATTCCCAGATCCCCAGGGCTCTGAGGTCTTGATAGCAGTGGGGAATGGGAACCCAGGACCCAGCCATATTTGCCTAAATTCACATTTACCTGGGTTTACGCGCAAAGATGGAAAATCCCTTCCACCAGCTCACTCTTGGGGGGTACCACCAGTAACTCCCCTAGCCCAGAGAATCCAAGAGCCGGGCTTTGGCCAGAACACCACATCACCTGACAAAGGAGATGTAAAGTGTCCCATGAACAGGCCTGGGACCAGTGCCCCTGCTGATGAGCCTGGGAGAGTGTTGGCCCTCACCCCAGCCATGGTCAATCAACTCATCAACCACTGTTCACTCACATCACTCCCCCCCCATCTGTCCCACAATAGGCCCATACATGCCTGGCCCAGGTCAGGTCCTGGGGGTGAAGCTAGGATGATGGACACTCATCCCTGCCCAGCCCAGAGCTCACAGTGTAGATGAGATCCTCCTCCCCAACAAACATTGGTGGAGAAGACAAGGAGTGGGGGATTCTGGGGGTCCTGCACAGTAGAAAAATGGGGTCTGGTGGTGGCAGCAGCAACTTTGAAAACCTCACATCAGGGCCTAGGAGGTGGAACCCCCAGAGCTGAAAGGACAGAGGTAAGGAGGATATCCTGGGGGGTCAGCATGACCAAAGGCACAGAGAGGGACTGCAGTGCCCCTCAGCTGGTGCTCTCAGTCTCCAATGAAGCACCTGAACCTCTCAACCTTGAAGATCTCAAACTCCTGTCTCACCACCCTGCCCACCACCCTGAAAACTCTTGCATTCTGTGCCACATAGTTGAGCCCTGCCCTGGGAAGGAAAGAGAATCTGACATAGACAGTGACCATCAGGCAGAGGACAGGGAGCATACAGAGGATGCCGGGAGGCAGGCCAGGGCTGGGTGGAGAGGGGCATACAGGAGTTCTCTGGGATGGATGGGTCATCAATGCCTCAAGCAAGGGCATGAACTCACATGCTGAACCCAGCCAGCAGACTAGAGTGTCCAGAGCCCTGAAGCCTAGCAGAGGGGGCAGGGGCAGGGTTCTGAAGGCCTCAGCACTGACTAGATCTTTGATTCCAAAAGGAATCAATCCCTGAGACCCTACTGAGTGGCCTGTTGTCTCTGTACCATTTACAAAACATAGGGACATGAGGTATTCAGCTGAGCCACTCAGGGATTCTGTAAGACTGACAGCCGGAATCATCATCCCACTTCACAGGTAGGAAAAGTAAGGCTCAAAATGCTTAACATCCCAGAGTGATCCAGGGCCAGCTCTTACATGTCACAACTCTCAGCGTCTCATCTGATGGGTAGAGAAACTGAGGCCACCAGAGAACAGGGCATGCCTGAGTTCACATAGGGGTGTTCTGTATAGAGAGTTGCCCTCTGCCAGCCACCAGACATGCTCACATGAGATGACCTCCCTCTATCATTCTGCAGCCCCAACTCTCTTTCAGAGATGTAGAAAAGAGGCTCAAAAGTAGATGTCAGGCAGATCCTAAGCTACAGACCCCTCTGACAGTTCCTCTGCCCCACTGCTGAGAGGAGAGAGGACCAGCAGGCTAAAGATCTCAGGAAGACTCTGTAGTAGGAGGGCAGACCCCAGGGTTCCCCACCCACACACAACCGTTCTCTACCCTTGACCTTGGGTGATTTGTGTCTCCTCAGTTTCCTCATCTATACAAGAAGGAGGTAAGTAGTCTCTCTGCCACAGGATGGGTATGGGGATTTAAGATGATGCCGATAATGTGTCTAACCCATGGTTACCCTCACCAGTCCCCACCTATTACTGTCATCTCCTAGGGTCTTGCCCAGGGTATGCTGCTGACATGCTGTGTGACCCTGGGCAAGTCCCTTCCCCTCTCTGGGCCCCAACCTTCCTGTCTGCTCAAGCAGAACTGGGTGAGAAGCTCCAAAAGCCAGAACCTATAAGAAAACTAGGATTCTGGATGAAGAGGTTGTACTGGGAGGCCCTGGACCTGCAGGGACAATGAAGTCCAAGGTGGGAGGTAGGTTGGGGAGGGGATCCAGGCGAGAGAGGCAGAGTGGTGGCTCTGCCAGCAGCTGGCCACTGCTGGGAATCCCCAGGCTAAAGTTAACTCCGTGTTGGCTGAAACCAGAACTCAGGGGTAACCAAAAGAGAGGAGTAAGGGGAAGAGAAACCCAGCCTGCAGCCAGCAGGGCGTGGGACGTGTGACAAACAAGGCCAGGTGTGGCCAGGGACTATGACAGGGGTAGTTTCAAGGCTATAGCCGGATGTTTGTGCAGCTCCCAGGTGGGGGTAGCAGAGCCCTCCCCCAACCCACCTCCTTTGGAGCCCTGGCTGGCTGTGGTGCTGCCCCCTGGCTGCTTCCCCAAGCTCAGCCCTGAGTCCTGGAGAGCCCAGCCTCAAGGGATCTAAGAACCAGCCAGTGGTGGTCATCCATTGCCAGTAGAGCCCCAAGGAGAGGATGACCAAGGTCACAGAGGGAATCAGCACAGGATTCCTCACCTCACAGAACACCAGCCTCACATCCTCCCAGCAGAAGAATGGACGGATGACAGGACCAGTGGGCAAGCACAAACAGCCTGACTTCCCAAGACCCCATGATTCCAAGGGGACTCAGAGAGACACAGTCCAGCCTTTCTGGAGGAAATTCATGCTCTGTCCATAGACTGTTAATACACTTCCCCTTGTCCCTGAGTTCTTCTGGTAGAAATTCATCACCATCACAGCACACCCTATAGCAGCTTTCTAACAGCCATACATTCATCCAGCCAAATTAGCCTCAGCTCTAAATAGCCTTAGATAAGTGCTGTGGACCAATTCAACAGTAGGGGATGGTGGCACATAGGCAGCTGACAAGAGAAGTTCTCGTCTGAGACCATCCTTGTGAAAAGGACATACATACAGTCATATTCAGAGAAAAGTCTAGAAGCATACACAACAAAATACTAACTGGAGTCATCTCTGGTAGTGAGACCAGACGTTTGCTTTATTTTCCTCTCCATTCTTTTCTGTATTTTCTGATTTCTCAAAGAAAAATGTGTTACTTTTATTTTTTGATAATGTATTTATTTATTTAGAGAGAAGAAGGGGCAGAGAGAAAGGAGGGATGGAGAACCCCAAGTAGCTCCTGCTGTCAGTGCAGAGCCCAACATGGGGCTTGATCTCACAACTATGAGATTATGATCCGAGCCAAAATCAAGAGTTGGACGCTCAGCCAAATGAGCCACCCAGGCACCCCAAACTGTGTTACTTTTATAATCAGAAAACAAAACAAGAAACTGATTTAAGATCAACTATCCTCTAAAAATGGTGTATTGGAAGATTTGAACAGCATCTGAAGTCTTGAATATGGTGTTATCCCAAATAGGTCACAAGACATGATGTGACACACGTGAACGTGTATCTTTGTCTCTCTATCCATAATTACATCCATACCTGTATCTGTGAGCTGGGGCTACCTGTGGCTGAAACTTTAGATAAGGTTGGTTTTCATTTTGCACACTGGACTTTTCTGGTTTCTCTACAGTGATTATACATTTATTGTATAATTATAAAAAATGGGGTTTTTCTCACTTAAGGAAACATATTTATTTCAACACTTAACATCCAGCAAATATTTCTCGCTCACCCACTATGCCCATGACCTGCCAGGTGTAGGGTTTGTGATAACATTAATGGAGAGATAGAGAACTGTGCCTCTTAGGCAATGGTACAACAGGAGACATGTATATGGAAAGAGGTCATTACAATACTAATATGGACTTCTTCCCCTAAATCGCAGGTCCTGTCTATATCCACAAGACTCTGTTCTAGCTACGGCTCCACACAGAGGCAGGAAGCAGAAGGGAAGTTGCTGAGCCACAAATAAAAGAAAGAAGGTATTCTGGGAGTGGCGAATACATACCTAGCAGCAGGAATTTGGCAAGGAAGGTTAGAAGAAAGCAGTTCCTTTTAAATCAGTTGAAAACAGAAGCAAACAAGAATTTAAGCAATTTCCACAAAGAGTAATAAAAAGCTTCCTATACACAAAGCAGATTAGTGTCGGACAAGGTTAGTCCAGAACTGGCAGATGTGAAGGAAGGAAGCACCCTCTGAAGCAGACAAGAATAAACTTTGAGAATCTTCCTCAGTTCCTTGGACAGGAAGAATTATATGGTACGCATAGCCTGGAAGACCTAGGTTGACAAACTTCTCTGCCACACAGATGACAAGGTACCTTGGTAATCATTCCTTCTCCCCATGTTCTGATCTAGTCAGTATTGATCATATTAGTTGCTACCTCCTATGTCCATTATGCAGAATGCATGAGAAATGGGCATAAATCCCTTCCCAGTATTCCTGGTTTAGTGAATCATAGAAACAGGTTAGAAATTGTTACTGGAGCCTCACTCTACAGTACCTATAGTTTGCTAATTCTCTTCTAATATTAGTAACACAGTAACTTGTATATATGTCATTTCTTACATTTACAAAATCTCTAAAGAAACTCTACATTGAAAGTCACTGCCAATGAGAAACAATGAAATCTGGCCATGTGTAGCAACATGGATGGACCTTGAGGGTGTTATGCTGAGTGAAATAAGTCAGGCAGAGAAGGACAAATATCATATGTCTGCACGTATAGGAGGATCAGGAGGAACTTGACGGAGGAACAAAGGGGAGGAGAAGGGGAGAAATGGTGGGGGAAAGGGAGAGAGGCAAACCATGAGAGACTCTTGAATGCTGACAAAAACTGAGGACTGATGGATGTGGGGGGGAGGGGGGGATGGGCATGGAGGAGGACACTTGTGGGGATGAGCACTGAGTGTTATGTGGAAACTAATTTGACAATAAGCTATTTGTAAAAAAAAAAAAAGAAAAGAAAGAAAGAAAGTCACTGCCAGCTATCTCTTCTATAAGTAACACGAGAACAGATAACAACAGAACAACTATGTCTCGGTTGTTCACTCCTCACTTTCTCCACAAGTTTTTAGCCCAATTCAGTGAGTCAGGTGCTGTGACCTAGAGCCCAAAAGAATAGAAATTCAACAGCTACCACTCCAGTCTTCCTGCTTCCTGCCTTAGCTGCCCCTTCCAGGACCCTCACTGACAAAAAGAAAGATGTGGCTCCTTCCAAGTATGCAGACTGTTCATCTTATTCCCAGCTCAGGGCCAGGAAACTACAAGGCTCTCAATACACAATTTGAATGAGAGGAGAAGGAAGGAAGAGATGGAAGTGTGTACACATGATGATTGATGATGAATGGGTGGATGGATAAATGATGGGTAGATGAGTAAGTGTATTGATGGGTTCATGGGCAGGTTAGTTTGGGATGGGTGAATGGGTCGACAGATAGGTAGGTGGATAGATCCTAACCATGAGAAACACAGAACCTTGGCCCCTGGAAGCTCTGTGCACAGTGACTGAACCTAACACTTGGGTTCTGATGCTGATGCTGACTTGAGTGTGACCTTGGGGCCATCACCATCTTAATGTCCTTAAGTCTTGTCCCCTTACAGGCAACAAGGATGTCGGTCAGTACCTGCACCGACCACCTCACCAGCTCAGCTACTGGGAAGTCAACTGAAAGGACAGGCAGGCATGAAGATGCTTTCAGAACTCCACAGAGTTTCCCAGCTGCACTCTTGGTGTGGAAGGACCTTGCAGGTCATTGAGCTGACTCCTTGCCAGAGGTTGGATCACAGCTTATGAGAAGAGCTTGAGCTTGGAGCCTGGAGTCTGGAGCCCAGACAAACCTGGGTTCTAGTCCTGGCTCCACCACTCTTCAAGTGCATGACCTTAAATAGGTGACTATCTTCTCTGTGTCCTCCTCTGTGATGTGCAGGTAATGATAGTGACAGCCATCCCTTGGGGCTGTGTGAGGATTCAGGAGAATAATTCTGGAAAGCTCTCAGCACAGCACCTGGCAGGGCTAAAATAATGGACCTGCGGTCTGCTGTCTGGAGTCACAAAAAAGAGGCTCAACTGCCTCCTCCCCATAGTAGGATGCCCTGGAGGCCTGAGATGTTCTAGAATGTCTAACTCAGGAGTTCACAAAACCCTGAAATGTATCTGTATAAATGCACATTGTGGGGAGAGGTCCAGTGCTTTGTGCCTGGAGGTTAACCACATTGATCTAATTTAGGACCCTCATTTAGGAAACTGAGGCCAGAAGCTCACCCAAGAACAGTTGGTGGATCAGGGGATAGCAAAGCACATAGGGATTCTGTTGACTGTGAGAACTTCCCTCCCCAGAAGCAGGGCCCTGCCTTAGAGCACAGGCCTGAAAGAGTGTCACTGTCACCTAAAGCAGCGTGCACTAGGCAGAGGCTCCCAGGTTTGGGGGGGATGATAGGGATAGAAACAGCGGGGACCACCATTTGGATGGAGCAGTGAATTGTGGGAGGATTTCAACTTTCTTTTTAAATTTGTCTCTCAAAATTTTTCTACTCTCAGAATAATATTAAGTTGAGGGAGAATGAGGTAGTGGCTGGTGGAAAAACAACTCGGCCCACTCCCCAGAGGCCTGCAGTTCTACTTCAGGAGCTTGTGTTAAAAAAAATAAACAACCAGGGTTCAAAACAAAAGGAGTTGATCAAACATGAGTGTGACGTGGTGCTGGCCAGAGGACATGGAAGGGATAATCCAGGAAGGAGATTGCTGAGCCTGGAAGAGATTTCACTCCTATGTCAGGGCCATCCTAGCAGAGAGATTGGGGTACCTCTGGGGGGCCCCAGACTCCAGGCCCAGGTGGACACAACAGGAAGTAGATGCACTACAGGGACACAGGTGTCAGCTCAGCCTAAGGAAGGATCATCTTTTTTGTTTTCTAAGTTCCTCTCAAAATAGAGTTTATTGGTCTTGGTCTTTAGTTTTAAAAATAATAACTGCTTACTGTAAACAACTTGAAAAGCAAAAAAAAAAAAAAAAAAGCATCCCTCCTACTTCACCCAGTGGAGCCAATGCTACTATTTTGATGGATATTTTAATCCTATCTTAATTGTAAACTGTAACAATCACAAAATAAATGAAATGCATCTGTCAGTTTAAATAGTAATAAAAAGAGTGGTAACAGTTGTACAACATTGTGAATGTACTAGATGACCGAATTGTTCATTATTAAATGGTGAACTCAACATGATGTGAACTTTCCATTAATTAGCCCCAGTCTCTGAACGTGATCAGGACCTCAGGAGCCTTTGTGTTAGCTGTCTCTACACTTTTTTCAGTAGTTTTATGTCCTATGGGTGCCCTTGAACCAACTATTTTTCAGTTTTGCCTGTTTTTGAACTTCTTATAGATTCAGTGAGACTGCATGTGTTTTCTTTCTCTCTCTCAACACCGCGTCTTTGATATCCATGCATGCTGACGAGGTTCTTTTTCATTGCGGGCGTGGAGAGGTCATCACCAGGCTTTCTGCCCTCTCCTGGATGACAATGGGCAGGTCTGCCCTCAGAGCCAGCCCACCAACACCTCTGGAGCCTCAACTGAGGGTTGTTCCGGGGCTCTATCATCATTCAACCCATTGGAGTTTGTTTGTTTGTTTGTTTGTTTTTAATGTTTTCATTTATTTCTGAGAAAGAGAGAGAGAGAATGAGTAGGGGAGAGTCAGAGAAAGAGGGAGACTCAGAATCCAAAGCAAGCTCCAGGCTCTGAGCTAGCTGTCAGCACAGAGCCCAATGCGGAGTTCAAACCCACGAACCATGAGATCATGACCTGAGCCGAAGTCAGACGCTCAACCGACTGAACCACCCAGGTGTCCCTGCAACCCATTGTTTTGATTTGTTTTGTTTTTTAAAATGGAGTCAGCTTAGTTTTTTTCTGATTCCAAAAAGGAATTCAAACATTCCTTTAAAGTAAAACAGAAGAAAAGTATAAAGAGTTGCCAGCACAGTCTGGAGACTGTGGTGGTCATATCTAGTGTATGTCTTTCCAGATTTGACTTTGCATTTCACATAGACAACAAATAGATGATAGATGATAGGCAGACAAATGGAGAGCTTTTTCTTTCTTCACTGAGCAACACACCCACACAGGGGCAGGTAAAACTGGGTATGCATCACACTTGTGCATCACACTTGTGAATGTGCAGCTCTAACAACACTCAGAAGCTTGTCCCAGGACCCATCAAGTACCACAGTTTGCACAGGACACAGCCAATGCCCCTGACCTCCACCCTCATGAACATGTTCCACCAATGACTTCGGGTTGACCATTGCCACATTGATCAAAGGTCATGCCTGTCTAAGGCTCTGGAAGCATGTTACAGACTGACTTCCAGAAAGGCAGCACCCACCCCTCAGAGCCCTGAAGGCCCCCTGGAACCTAAGGAAGGGACAGCATGGGCATAGACGGACAGCCACCTGAGGACACTGACCTCCTACCTGTCCCACCCTGACTGCTGCTGTGCTCTGAGCCAGGGGGCAGAGAGGGGCTCCAAGGCTTCTCCCCAGCTCCTGGGGGCACCCACTACAGGGTGGCCCCTCCTCAGGAGGTCTCAGACCCCTCTCCCCAATGGTTGCTTTGTGTCTCCTTGGCAGCACTGAGCTCCAGGTGGGAGAAGGCTCAGGGCTGTGAGCTTGGCCTCTAGCTACTCTGGGGATGCTGGTGTGGTATGAGGGCTATGAATGGGGGGCTGTGGGCCAGGATCTGTGGGGTCTGCACATGTGGGGCTGTGGGAAGGCACTAGAGGCCTGCTGCTGGTCCCCACAGTCAGGGCCCTGGGAGGGATTTGGTCTCCTCTGCCCCATAGCCTCTCAGTTTTTGAGGCCAGAGACTCGTCTGGCTTTCCTGGGGCAGCTGCCCTTGATGTGAAGGTTGGAAGGGAGACCTCCAGCCCCGGTATCTCCAGAAGCACAGCCTGGGGCTCCCACCCTGGGAGGTGTCTCAAAGCCTGGGCTGTCAGGCCCATCAGGGGCCCCAGGAACCCCAGGAGCCAGAGAGAAGGTTGAGGGGTTTCACTGGGGAAAAGCAGGGACCTTAAAGACTGGGCTCTACCCATTCAGCTTTCACAGGAGAAACTGGCCTACAGGGGGCAAAGAGCTTGTCAGGGTCACATTGTGAGCTGGGGCACCAGATTCAAGGGTAGTGATCTCTCCCACATGTCCGCTCTCTGCTGGGCTCCAGACTCATGACCTACACCCTGAGACTCACCATCAACTACTCTGGACTGAACATCCCTCAGGGTCTGTAGTCAAGTCCAGAAAGTCAGGATTCTCCAGTCCAGGCCTCCCAGCCTCATTCTCCTCACTGGTCAACAGGCCCTAGTCTGGCTTGGCTCATGCAAACCCAGGTCCTGCCTACCTTCCTCTGGGCCTGCAGAGCTGAAGCACATTCAAGACTGAGCATCACAGCCCAGTCCCTCAGCTTCTCACTCAAGATTCCACCAGCCAAGGTCCAGGCTCAGGGGCAATGCCCACAGGGAGCCTGTGTGATCTTTCTATAAGTAGGTCTCAGTCCCACCTTGAGCAGACAGCATACAAAGGGGCCACGGGAGTGGTGTCTGCTGCTTATTTGTTGTAAACATGAAGGATGCACAGTGTCTCAGAGAAAAAGCTGCCCTCTCCTATAGCCCTTCCTTCCAGGCCTCAGGGAACAGAGTGACCACACTGCCCCACACCTCACATCACAGGTCCCTCCTAATAGGGCAGCCCCTCCACTCTCAACTTTCCCCTAGCCCAAGGGGCCTTGGGTCCCTCCTACACAGAGTAGCTCCGGCATCAGGAGCTGACCTGAGGAGCACAACTGCCAATTGCTGAGTGGTTGAGAGCCCAGCCAGGCGACCATGGTGCACAGTGCAGAGGTATCATCCACACGGGATGTCACCACCTCCCCTCACTGTCCTCCATGGGCCATAAAAGAGAGGTGTCCTGGCCACATTTCTGGTCAACGTTCCTGAGTGTCCCGTACAATGCACCACACACACACACACACACACACTCACATTCACACTCACACAAATGCACATGCACACACAAGTCACATCCTCATGCATATGCTCACACATTCACACATTGGTACAGGCATCAAAGATCAGACTGACAGTGCCCTCTAGTGCCTGCTGTTGTCCCTGCTCTAAAAGATCACAGTCAAACTGGTAATAACCACAGGAATCAGAAATCCTGATGTCCAAGTCTGGGAATATTATTCTCTCCTTTCACAGAGGGCGATGTGACTTGGTCAAGGCTTCACAGTGGATAACATGGAGCCTTGGTCCCTGACTCCCAGGCCAGTGTTCTCACCCATGAGGCCTAGGTGCTCAGATTCCAGTTCATTCCAGTCCCAGGGTCATGCTAGAGCCCAAAGACTGGGCCTTCTCCCAGGGGAGGGGCTGGGACTGAGGAGTGGAAGGTCTCAAACCCCCACCTTTCTCACATGAAAAGTGCACTTCCCCCCATAAGGGAAGAAAGCACGTGGGGAAGAGGAATTTCCAGACCATAGGTCTCTGAAAGGAGTCTCCTCCGTGCTAGAAGGGAGGGAGTTGAGAAGGGAGGGGCCTGCATTTTATGGAAACACAAAAATATAACGAACACCGACATAGACCTGCCACACGGAAGCAACACATGCTAACCAGTGGTTAACTAGCTCACTTCTTTTACTAAGAGAAGAAAAACAATTGGTCAGGCTGGGCTCTACTTTTTTCCACCCCCACCCCCAAATCCCATGCTCTCCCTACTTCCTGGAAAGAAACCAAACACCATTAATTCCCCAGGAAGCAACTGATCTGCTCCAAACCTGGCATTGCTTTAGGCCCTGGGGACACGACTATGGCCTCAGAGACCATGTCCCAGAGCAAGGTTCCAGTGGGTGGCAGAGTCCAGAGCAAATACATTACGCTGTAATATGTGGTATGATGAGTTTTGTAGAAAAAGGAAGGGGTTAACAGGAGTGAGTGGCAACTGTTAGTTTAGATGGTCAGGAGAAGCTATCCCTGAAGGAAGTGAGAGGACCAACCCATGAAGGTGCCTTCAGATAACAGTGCTCCCTGCAGAAGGAACATTAAGTGCAAACACCCTGGGGTGGTATGTGCCTGACAAGTTGCTGGAACAGCAAGAAGACCAGTGTGACCCAATCCAAGGAAGGGCAGAAGGCAGGAGAGAGAGTCGGGTGTCCCTGGGGACCTACAGCCTATGCTTAGCACCTTGCATTTTGTTCCGAGTTTATTTTTTTTATTTTTAAGCTTATGTATTTATTTTTGAGAGAGAGAGAGAGAGAGAGAATGCATGGAAGAGGGGCAGAGAGAAAAGAGAAAAAGAGTGAATCCCAAGCAGGCTTCATGCTGTCATCACAGAACCCAACTCTGGCTCATCTCAGCAACCTTGAGATGATGACCTGAGCCAAAATCAAGAGTCAGATACTTAACTGACTGAGCCACCCAGGTGCCCCGTTGTTCCAGTTTTCAAATGTATCTGAACATCATGTTGACATTTTTCTGCTCCTTCTACCTTCCTACATATAACCACCTAGGCTCTAACCCTGAGCTCAGGGCTCATGTGTACCTGCCATCCCGGGAAATGAAAGAACATTTGGGCAGGTCCACACTCCTCCTTCACAAACACTGACCCAGGGAACCTCTGTGCATCTCTGGTGCACACCCCAGACCTGGAACTGCAGGAACACATGGTGTCTATGTTCCTGCAACCACGGGGACATGGGGTGTCTATGTTCACTTTTACTAGCAGCTGCAGCCAGCTCTCTGGAGCAGCCAGACTAATTTACTGCCCGGTAACAGTCCACAGCCCCATTCCTCATGTTTGTGTCCTTCCTTGAGTTGTTGGTGCTCCCATGTTGTTGCCCCAGAGGTTTGCATCCCCCCACCCACAGCCCACGACATTGAGAAACCACTGGTGAGTAAAGCCCATTGGCGTCAATCAACAGTCACTAAGCCCCGCTGTCCTGGTCCCCATTCTGCCTGCCTAGTATGACTCTGGATTCAGGAGCCTCAGTTCCCATCACTCAGTCACTCAGTCACTTGGAGATCCCTGAGCCCGCCCTGCTGTCCTTGTCTCTGCTCACTTGATTGGGTCCCTGTGTGCTGGAGCCCCTCCTTGTGCTTCTAGTGGAGCCCTGGAACACCTCCTTGGGACCCACACTCTAGGCAGAAGCTGGGCCAGTGATGTGTCCATAGCAGGGACCCCACCAGTTCACCTCCTGTGTTGGACCCAGATTCTAGGTCCTCCTGGATACAGAGAGAGAATTCTGAGTGGGCAATGGAGGGCACCAGGTCCTTTTTCTTCTTCTTTTTTTTAATGTTTGTTTATTTTTGAGAGACAGAGACAGAGTATGAGCGAAGGAGGGGCAGAGAGACAGAAAGACACACACACACACACACACACACACACACACACACACAATCTGAAGCAGGCTCCGGGCTCTGAGCTGTCAGCACAGAGCCTGATGTGGGGCTTGAACTCACAAACAGCAAGATCATGACCTGAGCCACCCAGGCGCCCTGAACCAGATCCTCCTTGATTATATAACCTTGAAGTTGCCCAGTGACCAGAAAAGAGAAGAGCACTCATCTTGGGCAAGAGGATCTAAGCTTCTCTTAATTAGAATCAGCTTCCCTACTTCTGCTCCCTTAAAAAGGTAAAGAAATTTTGCACCTTGAATCAGTTCTCAGGGGAATTTACCAATAGATTGGGGGAAAATTGATATCCACCACATTGAATCTTTCAGTCTTTCCTTCTTCCATTAATAGGTTTTAATACTTCATAATTAAGTTGTATGTAGACTTTCCCCCAAAGACAAGTGGCTTGGACATCTCTTTAGATTAATCCCCAGTTAACTGATATTTTTAATGAGTTGTAAATTGTAGCCTTCTCAAATGTCACTTTCTAATCATTGGCTGATGTATAGAGATACATTTCTATATTTGAAATTGGATCTGATAAATCTGTTACACTTTATTATAGGTTCTATTAATTTATATGTATATTCTGTGGGATTTGCTACACATTGAAACATATCATCTGTGAATAACAACAATTTTATTAGTATTTTCTCAATTCTTATGCATTCATTTCTTTGCCTTGCTTACTCCCTCTGCTGGTACTGTAATACAGGTGCAACAGCAGGGAGGGAAATGGGCAGCCTTGTCTCTGTCACAAAGGGATGTTTTTAAACATTTCATTATGAAACATGAAGACTGATATAATTTTCTTTAAAGATTCTCTCATAAATGAAGGAAGTTCTGTTATATTCCTTGTATGGTGGGTTTTTAAAAGTCATTTGTTGGATTTTATTCTATGCTTTTTATACATTTTATTATAAGGTGTTTTTTTTAATAGTTTATTGTCAAGTTGGTTTCCAAAGAACACCCAGTGCTCATCTCGACAAGTGCCCTCCTCCATGCCCATCACCCCACTTCACCTACCACCCCATACCCATCAGTCCTCAGTTTGTTCTCAGCATTCAAGAGTCTCTCATGGTTTGCCTCCCTCCCTCTCCCCATCTACTTCCCCCCTTCTTATCTCCCATGGTCCTCCGTTAAGTTCCTCCTAATCGTCCTATACGTGCAAACATATGGTAGCTGTCCTTCTCTGCCTGACTTATTTCACTCAGCATAACACCCTCAAGTTCCATCCATGTTGCTACACATGGCCAGATTTCATTCTTTCTCATTGCCATGTAGTATTCCATTGTATAGATAAACCACATCTTCTTGATCCATTTGTCCGTTGATGGACACTTAGGCTGTTTCCATGTTTTGGCTATTGTTGAGAGTGCTGCTATGAACACTGGGGTCCATGTGCTCTTATGCAACAACACTCTTGTATCCCTTGGGTAAATTCTTAGCAGGCTATTTGTGGGTCATAGGGGAGTTCTATTGTTAATTTTTTGATGAACCTCCACACTGTTTTCCAGAGGGGCTGTACCACTTTACATTCCCAGCAACAGTGTAGGAGGGTGCCCATTTCTCCACATACTCGCCAGCATCTAGAGCCCTCTGATTTGCTCATTGTAGCCACTCTGACCAGCGTGAGGTGATATCTCAGTGCGGTTTGATTTGTATTTCCCTGATGAGGAGGGAGGCTGAGCATCATTTCATGTCTGTTGGCCATCTGGATGTCCTCTTTAGAGAAGTGTCTGTTTATATCTTCTGCCCATTTCTTCACTGGGTTGTTTGTTTTTTGGGTGTGGAGTTTGGTGAGTTCCTTATAGATTTTGGATACTAGCCCTTTATCTGGTAGGTCATTAGCAACTATCTTTATCATTCCGTCAGTTGCCTATTCGTTTTATGGATTGTTCCTTTGCTGTGCAGAGGCTTTTAATCTTGATGAGTTCCCAATAGTTTATTTTTGCTCTTGATTCCCTTGCTTTTGGGGATGTGTCAAGTAAGAAGTTGCTGAGGTTGAGGTCAAGAAGGTTGTTTCCTGCTTTCTCCTCTAGGGTTTTGATGGTTTCCTGTCTCAAGTTCAGGTCCTTTATCCAGTTTGAGTTTATTTTTGTGTATGGTGTGAGAAAATGATCTAGTTTCATTCTTCTGCATGTTGCTGTCCAGTTCTCCCAGCACCATCTGTTAAAGAGGCTGTCTTTTTTCCATTGAATTCTCTTTCCTGCTTTGTCAAAGATTAGTTGGCTGTATACTTTGGGCCCAAATCTGAGTTCTCAGTTCTAGTCCATTGGTCTATGTGTCTGTTTTTGTGCCAGTATCATACTGTCTTGATGGTGACAGCTTTGTTGTAGCGGCTAAATCTGGGATGGTGATACCTCCCATTTTGGTTTTCTTCTTCAATATTACTTTGGCTATTCGGGGTCTTTTGTGGTTCCATACAAATTTTAGGGTAGTTTGTTCTAGTTTTGAGAAGGATGCTGGTGCAATTTTGATTGGGATTGCATTGAATGTGTAGATTGTCTTGGGTAGTAAAGACATTTTCACCTTATTTATTCTTCCAATATATGAGTATGAAATGCTTTTCCATTTCTTTGTGTCTTCTTCAATTTCCTACATAAGTTTTCTATAGTTTTCATCATACAGTTCTCTTATACCCTTGGTTAGGTTTATTCCTAGGTATTTTATGGTTTTTTGTGCAATTACGAATGGGATCAGTTTCTTGATTTCTCTTTCTGTTGCTTCATTGTTGGTGTATAAAAATGCGGCCGATATCTGTACGTTAATTTTGTACCCTGCAACTTTGCTGAATTCATGGATCAGCTCTAGTAGGCTTCTGGTGGAGTCGGTCGGGTTTTCTATGTAGAGTATCACGACGTCTGCAAAAAGTGAAAGTTTGACTTTATTGCAAATTCTGATGCCTTTTATTTCCTTTTGTTGTCTGATGACTGATGCTAGGACTTCCAGCACTATGTTAAACAACAGTGGTGAGAGTGGACATCCTGTCGTGTTCCTGATCTCAGGGGGAAAGCTCTCAGTTTTTCCCCATTGAGGATGATGTTAGCTGAGGGCTTCTCATAGATGGCTTTTATGATGTTTAAGTAAGTGCCTTCTATCCCGATCTCTCAAGAGTCTTTATTAAGAAGGGATGCTGTATTTTGTCAAATGCTTTTTCTGCATCTATCGACAGGATCATATGATTTTTATCTTTTCTTTTGTTGATGTGATGTATCACACTGATTGATTTGCGAATATTGAACCAGCCCTGTAACCCAGGAATGAATCTCACTTGATCTTGGTGGATAATTCTTTCTATGCGCTGTTGGATTCGATTTGCAAGGATCTTGTTGAGGATGTTTGCATCTGTATTCATCAAGGATATTGGCCTGTAGTTCTCGTATTTTGGGTCTCTCTCTGGCTTGGGAATCAAAGTGATGCTGGTTTCAAAAAAATGAGTCTGGAAGTTTTCTTTCGATTTCTATTTTTTGGAATAGTTTGAGAAGAATGAGTATTGATTCTGTTTTAAATGTCTGGTAGAATTCCCCAGGGAAGCCATCTGGCTCAGGACTCTTATTTGTTGAGAGATTTTTGATAAACGATTCAATTTCCTCACTTGTTATAGGTCTGTTCAAGTTTTCTCTCTCTTCCCATGTGACTTTTGGTAGTGAGTGTGTGTTTAGGAATTTGTCCNCAGAATCAGTAGATAGGTCTGTCACCACTCAATAGGCTTCCCTTTGTATGTTAGGGCCCTTTCCTCCCTAGCTGCCATCAGAGTTCTCTCTTTGTCCTTATATTTTGCTAGTTCCACTATGATATGTTATGTAGAAGATCGATTCAAGTTATGTCCGAGGGGAGTTCTCTGTGCTTCTTGGATTTCAACTCTGTTTCCTTCCGCAGATTGGGGAAGTTCTCTGGTATAATTTGTTCAAGGACTTCTTCAAGCGCCTTTTCCGCTCTCTTCCTCTTCTGGAATTCCTGTGATATGGATATTATTCTGTTAGATTGTATCACTGAGCTCTCGAACTCCTCTTTCGTGTTCCTGTATCGGTTTATCTCTCTTTTTCCCGGTTTCTTCTTTTTCTATAATTGTGTCTTCTAAATCACTTATTCTTCTTTCTGCCTCTTNTTTTTTGTCGATAAGAGTGTTTCTATTTCTGGATGTTTTATGTATTTAGGTGTTCCCATATTTGGTGCATAGACATTTATAATTGTTAGCTCTTCCTGATGGATAGACCCTTTAATTATTATATAATGCCCTTCTTCATCCTTGTTACTGTCTTTAAGGTTCAGTTTGTCTGATATAAGTATAGCTTCTCAAGCTTCTTTTTAACTTCCGGTAGCATGAAAGATATTTCTCCATCCCCGTACTTCCAATCTTAAAGTGTCCTCCAATGTAAAATGAGTTTCTTGTAGACAGCAAATAGATGAATTTTTTTTTTTTTATCAATTCTGCTACCCTATGTCATTTGATTGGGGCATTTATTCCGTTTACATTCACTTTTATATTGAGAAATATGGGTTTAGAGTCATCGTGGCCTATGTGGGATTTATGCTTGTGGTGGTGTCTCTGGTATCTTGCATTCCTTGCAACATTTCCCTCAGAAGGTCCCCCTCAGGAATCTTGTAGAGCTGGTTTAGTGGTGACAAAATCTTTCAATTTTTGCTTATTTGGAAAGACTTTTATCTCTCCTCTATTCTGAATGACAGGCTTGCTGGATAGAGGATTCTTGGCTGCATATTTTTTCTGTTCATCACATTGAAGATTTCTTGCCATTCCTTTCTGGCCTGCCCAGAATCAGTAGATAGGTCTGTCACCACTCAATAGGCTTCCCTTTGTATGTTAGGGCCCTTTCCTCCCTAGATGCCATCAGAGTTCTCTCTTTGTCCTTATATTTTGCTAGTTCCACTATGATATGTTATGTAGAAGATCGATTCAAGTTATGTCCGAGGGGAGTTCTCTGTGCTTCTTGGATTTCAACTCTGTTTCCTTCCGCAGATTGGGGAAGTTCTCTGGTATAATTTGTTCAAGGACTTCTTCAAGCGCCTTTTCCGCTCTCTTCCTCTTCTGGAATTCCTGTGATATGGATATTATTCTGTTAGATTGTATCACTGAGCTCTCGAACTCCTCTTTCGTGTTCCTGTATCGGTTTATCTCTCTTTTTCCCGGTTTCTTCTTTTTCTATAATTGTGTCTTCTAAATCACTTATTCTTCTTTCTGCCTCTTCAATCCTTGCATTGGTTGCCTCCATTTTATTTTGCATCTCATTTATAGCATTTTTTAAAATTCATCACAACTATTTTTACGCTCCATAGTCTTTGTAGCAAAGTTTCTTTGATGTTTTCCATGCTTTTTTCAAGCCCAGTGATTAATTTTATGACTATTGTTCTAAATTCTTGTTCAGTTATATTGCTTATATCTGTTTTGAGCAGTTCTTTAGCTGTCATTTCTTCCTGGAATTTCTTTGGAGGAGAGCTCTTTCATTTTGTCATTTTGGTTGCTTTCTATCTCTTGTTAGTTTTCAAAACTTGTTATGCACTCTGCATCTGTGAGAGCTGTTGTACCAAAGAAGACTCTTTGTCCTGGGCCTGACCGTTCATAAAGTGTTCTTTAAATTGTATCTCTTGGTCTCTCTTGTTGAGACCTTGGTTATTTTATTTTCCTACTCATAGTGGTATTTGGGACTCTCCACCATGTGTACTTTGGCTTGTTTCTTGAGATAGCCCTGAAAAAGAAAACAGACAGACAAACACACAGGGAACAAAGGCACACAAACGCACAGACAAATCTAACAAACATGTAAACCAGAAGGGAAAACATAAAAGAGAAAAGAGGAAGGAGGGAAGGTGAACAATAGAAATCGATAGAAATAGAAATAGAACAATAGAAATAGAAAGAAAAATACTTAAAAAAAAGAAAAAATAAGAAAAGAAAAGGAAAAAAAGAAGAAACCTAATAGACAAAGAACAGTCTAAAGCATGTAACCAGATTTCCCAGCTAAAATAAATAGCCGGGTGTATGCAGTGTTGGTGGAAGAGCATAGAGAAAGAGAGAAATGACAGAGCAGGGATGAAGCGAAATTGGAAATGAAAAAGCAGGCAGAAGGAATAAGAGGCTTTTTTCAAAGAGTGAAAGAGTGGAATATGATGGGAGAAGAGGCGAAAGAAATGATGATGATGCTATCCAGAGAAACTATATAGTCTGATTACTCCAGAGAGAAAGAGATGAAAAGGTAAGTAGGTGTAGAATTTACATCTAGAGAATGCATTGAATGTAACTGTTTAAGCAAACCAGTGACCAGAATTAATCAGGGCAGTGCATCCATGTTTGTCTTGCCCCGGCTCAGGGAAAAAAAAAAAAAAAAAAGGGAAGAGGGCAGCTCCCCAGCAGGGATGGGTATGGTTTGGTCCAGTGCATCCGTGGGAGTCCTGCCTTGGTGGTTGTGGGTAGAAGAGTGGCGGTGCCCCAGTCCCCTCTCGGATCATGCTTTGCAACTCACTCTTTTGGGTGTGTAATTTTCCTGTGCCGGGGGCATAGCCAAGGTGGACCCTGTTCTATATCCCAAGCCAGGACTCGTTTCCAGATCTCAGTCCACATGCCCCATTGAAATTGCCTGAAATATAAACTGCAGGCTAGCCCCTGAGAGCAGTTTCAAGCCTCTCGTACCCCCCCCACAACGGGGATCGAGCCAGAATCCGCTGCTCCCGTCTCCTCCAGGTTGGGCTGGTGAGCGAGGAGCAGTTTCACCCGTGGTCGCCTGGGACCAGTGCGTCCTGCCTAAGGTTGGCTGGACAGCAGGAAGTCGAGTCCCTCTGTGCCCCTTCGCCCGAAATATAAACTCGTGGGCAAATCCCTCAGAGCAGTATCAAGCCTTTTGCCTCCCCCCTAGGGATCCAGCCAAGCCAGAAGCACAAAGGCATGGCCACCGCGCATCCCCTTCAGGTCGAGCTGGCGAGTGGGGAGCTGTTTCCCCGGGGGTCGCCTGGGACGAGTGCGTCCTGCCTAGGGTCAGCTGGACAGCAGGAAACCGGGTCCTTCTGTGTCCCCAGTGGAGGTTTTCTCTTCTCCAGCGACAGGGACAGTGTCTTGAGCATTTTTGGCCACTCATTTCCGCCCCCCCCCCAGACTCACTGCAGCTCCCCACAGAGGGGGATTTCCCCCCTCTGTGTCTCCAGTCTCGCCCGATTTTATTTTTCCCAGTTCGCACTCACAGTGTAAGGTTTCTCAGCGGACTCTGTCTCCTTTTCCTCCCAAACTCCTGGATTGTGTAAGGGTTCCTATGGCTTCAGGCCTTCTCCGTGTGAGATATGGGGGCGAGTAAAATGTACAGAGCTCCCTACTTCTCTGCCATCTTGCCTCCCCCTCCTTGTTTTTTTTAATGTTGTAAAATGCATACGTTTTTCTAGTGTTCAACCAATCTTGCATTTTCAGAAAGCACGAACTAGACTTGTCCTTTATGTAATATCCTGCACTGTAGCTGGAATTCAGTCTGCTAATACTTTGTTTAGAATGTTTGCATGTGTATTTATTCATGAGTGAGAGAGAGCTATAATCTTTCTTTTGCTGCACTTGTCATGTTTCACACTCAAGGTTGTGTTAGTTTCATAAAATGAGATAATGTTTATTCTCCAAAATAGTTGTTTTCTTCTCTGGAAAAATGTGTTTAACAGTTAGCATTGCAAGGCACTGAAGCTCTCTGAGCCAGTTTTTTTTTTGTGGGAAAATTTTGGGCTACTGATTCAATGCCTTTACTTTTTTTAAGTGTATTTATTTATTTTGAGAGAGCGATTGATTGGAGTGGGGGGCAGAGAGAGAGAAAGAGAGAGAGAATCTCAAGCTGGCTCTGTACTGTCAATGCAGAGCCTGATGCAAGGCTCAAACCCACAAACCGTGAGATCATAACCTGAGCCAGAGTCAAGAGTTGGATGCTTCACCGACTGAGCCACCCAGGCACCCTGGTTCACTGCCTTTTGAAGAACTGAGATTTGGGGCGCCTGGGTGGCTTAGTCGGTTAAGCGTCCGACTTTCGCTTAGGTCATGATCTCGCNGAGATTCTCTGTTTCTTCTTGAGTCAAATATACATGTTGGATTAGTTCTTATTTCATATCAAATGATTGGCTATAATGCTATTATAATAAACTGTCATTATCCATTTTGGGTATTCCATGTCTCGAAAAAAATGTCCCCTTTTTCATTCCTGAATTTGCATAATTTTTGGCCTTCTTCCTTTAGTTCTTGATTAGTTCACCAAGTCATTTTAAATTTCAGTTGTATCATAAAGCAACCAACCTCTGTTCTCTTGTTTAATCATATCCACTGAATATTTAGTATCTATTTCTTCAGTATTTGTATTTCCCTTTCTGTCTGCCTTCATTCTATTTTCTTTGGAATTATTTTGTTCTTTTCTAGCTTTGCTGAGTATATGCTTGGCTCATAAATTTTCAGCTTTTTTATTTTCTATCAAATTTCTGTAAACATTTTAAGATTATTCATTCCCTCTGTGTACCACATTAGCCTTAGGTATCCCTTAGGTTTTTTTAATGTAGGTATTTCGTTATTGTTCAGTTCAAAATGCCATCTTATTTCCAATTTGAGTCCTTCTCTAAACCATGGGTAGCATATTTGTTTATTTCCAAACACAGGTGTTTATTTCCAAACACAGGAGGATGTCTAAACATCATACTCAATGATGAAGAACTGAGAGCTTTTCCCCTTAAGATCAAGAACAAGGATGTCCATTCTCACCACATTTATTCAAGATAGTACTGGAAGTTCTAGGCACAGCAATCAGACAAGAAAGAGAAATAAAAGGCATCCTACCACATGAAGATATCTAGTATTTCTTTGTCATTGATTTCTAGTATTTTGCTTAGAGAACATGTGCTGAATGATTTAGTCATTTGAAATTTAAGTTTACTTTATAACCTAGGATATGCTCCGTTTTTGTCAATGGCTTTTTCTGCTTGGAGGGAATATACATGTAATTTTGGATTCATGTCCTATAAATAAATCCATTAGGCCAAGTCAGTTAAGTATTCCAATCTGCCATCTTCTACTTCAAGTTATTTCAGGTAGCGCTTCTTGGCCATAAAGCTTTTAAATATGACATCAATATAACAACACCAGCTTTCCTTTGGGTAGGAATTCCATGGTATTTTTTCTAACCGTTTACATTTAATTCATCTGAATAACCTAGCCCACCACTCCTATAAATGGAAGCTTTTCTCCAAATGACTTTCTTCTCGCAACATTAATTTGTGAAATGTGTACCAAGTATTTACATTGTACAAAAGTAATGTGTAGGCTCCTTACATTTCCAACATTTTAGTTGCCTTTGTATGATGAATATTCTTGGCCTTTTCTCTTCAACATTTGAGGCTGGGACAGAATTACTTGGCAGTTCTCCATGCTTCCCGAGCATGTGTGCAGACCTCTATTATGGGCATTGTCCATCAGTGCTCATGTGGAGCACACCAAAAAGTGGCTTCAAACAAGGAAGGAATTATTGGCTCACATAATTGGGATTCCAGACATGGGGCACTCAGAGGTCCTGGCCCTGTTTCTCTAGGATTCTTCCTGTTCTAACTTTATCTCCACATTGGCTAGCTTCCCTCGTGAAGGCAAAAACAGTTCCAGCAAAGCACGTCTTCACCACTGCACATGACACATTCAAAGAAAGAAATCTTGAGCCTGGTTTTTGATGGGTCTGCAGAATATGCCGGTACCACCTGTAACTGGCCACCTGCAGCACTACCTCCCTACTCAGTGGTGACCCTGAAAGACATCAGTAGAGGGCAGCTTTCCCAGAAACAGAAGACTGAGAGGTACATTTCAGGTCTACTTAGCCTGGATTGAGAAATGGCAAGAAATCTGGATCCAGGGTGGTTCATAGGAGTTACCAGTGATTTGGCTGGTGGTTGTGTTATAGGCTAAGTGGTTTGTCCCCCACCTCCAGATTCAGACATTGAAGTCTCAACCACCAATATGATCGTATTTGGAGGTGGGTCTTTGAGAGTTAGGTTTTGGTGACGTCATTAAAGGACACTTGTGATGAGATTATAAGAAGAGGAAAAGAAAGCTCTCTCTCTCTCTCTCTCTTCCTCTCTCCACACATTCACATACCAAGGAAAGGCCATGTGAGCACACAGTGAGAAAGCAAATGTCTGCAAGCCAGAAAGAGGATCCTCCCCAGGAACTGAATTTTCCAGCACCTTGATCTCAGACTTTCCAGCTTCTAGTGACAAATAAGTGTTTATTGTTCAAGCCATTCAGCCTATGGTATTTTCTTATGGGAACCCAAGAAGACTGAGACAGTAGGGGATTCAGAAGAATCAAGGGTCCATATTTGAAAATTAATGACAAGGAACTAATGAGAAGAGGTATAGGGATAGATCTCTTAGAGTGAACAGTGTGAAGACAGTCCTATCCCCTATCACCAAGCGAGAGCTCACTAATCATGTTGACAAAATGATACACTTCATGATGTCAATCAACCTCATTCCCAGCCGCCTTGGTGTTTGCCCAGTGAGCTTATGAACAAAGGGATCATGGTGACAGGCTTGTAAGCTAGGCATTATCTCATCAAAGTAGTCTATCAAGGCTGAACTGGCTACTGCTGCCACCTAGTGGCCATTGCCAAGAGCAGAAACCATAAACCAGCTAGGAGCCCTAGCATAACCTCATTTCCTGAGGAACCAAGCTAGCCACCTGGTGACAGGTTGGTTCCATTGCATTTCTTCCATCATGGAAGGGGCATAAATTCTGCATATATATTTGCCTTCCCTGCTTATAATGCTTCTTCCAGTAACACCATCCTTGGACCCTTGAGATGCCTTAACTACCACCATGGCATTCCCCCACAGCAGGGTCTAATCGAAGAACATATTCCATGGCTAAAGAAATGTAGCATGGAATTAACTCGTTGTATCTCATACCCCATCACCCAGAAGCAGCTGGCCTATTTAAAAGTGGAGTGGCTTACTGAAGACTCAGTTATTGCACAAGTTAACCATGAAATAGGGGCTTCTGTCTTATAGGATGCAGTTTATGCTTTGAATCAGAAATCCTTATATGATGCAGTCTCTCCCCAGAGCCAGGATACACGAGTCTGGGAATTGAGGGATAAACCTGAGAGTGGCTTCTTTTACAATTAATTCTAACAATTCACTCAAAGAATGTTTTCTTCCTGTGCTGACAGTTTTGAGCTCTGCTGCTTTGAAAAACTCAGTTCCCAAGAAGATAATTCTTCCACCAGGGCATGCTACAATGGTTCTATTGAACTGAAACCAACAGACAGATGAAGGGGCTACTCTACTGGTGAGACAGATTGATCTGGATTACTAAGGAGAGATCAGGTGAGTGCTAAATAGCGGAAACAGGGGGGTGGGCTTTGTCTACCCAAAGCACTAAGCACCTAGGTACTTCTTAATACTAAGAGCCTTTGAGAATGAGGATTTAGATCTCCCCCTCAACCGCCAGGTGAAGATCCATGACCAAATGAGGTCCTAGCTAAGGAAGAGGGAAATATTGAATTGGTAGAAGAACAAAAGTCATAGATATCAACTATGGCCTCGTGACTAGGATCATCAGATTTAGCAAATAATATAAATGAACTTCAGGAAAACAACAAATAAGCTTTGGAATATTAGTGTGTCCTATGCAATTTGGGGGACATACCTATACTAAAAATTATTCATTGTTTGAGCATCCTATATTTTATCTGGCAACTCTATACATGACCAATGAAAAAAGTTGCATCTCTTTTTTGCTCTTTATATATATGTATTTGTATTTATTATTTTCTCTTTTCTGCTTCTCATTATCATTTTACATACAACTTGTTGGAGGTTAGTAATCAGTGGAATTGTGATTGATTTTTTAAAATAGTTTGTTGTCAAGTTGGTTTCCATAAAATACCCAATGCTCATCCCCACAGGTGCCCTCCTCTATGTCCATCACCTCCCTTCCCCTCCCTCCCATACCCATCAGTCCTCAGTTTGTTCTCAGCATTCAAGAGTCTCTCATGGTTTGCCTCTCTCTCTTTCCCCCACGATTTTCTCCCTTCTCACCCCATGGTCCCCCGTTAAGTTCCTCCTAATCCTCCTATACGTGCAAACATGATATTTGTCCTTCTCTGCCTGACTTATTTCACTCAGCATAACACCCTCAAGTTCCATCCATGTTGCTACACATGGCCAGATTTCATTCTTTCTCATTGCCATGTAGTATTCCATCATATGGATAAACCACATCTTTTTGATCCATTCGTCCGTTGATGGACACTTAGGCTCTTTCCATGTTTTGGCTATTGTTGAGAGTGCTGCTATGAACATTGGGGTACACGTGCTCCTATGCATCAGCACTCCTCTATCCCTTGGGTAGATTCCTAGCATGCTATTGCTGGGTCATAGGGGAGTTCTATTGTTAATTTTTTGAGGAACCTCCACACTGTTCTCCAGAGGGGCTGCACCCATTTACATTCCCAGCAACAGTGTAAGAGGGTGCCCGTTTCTCCACCTCCTCGCCAGCATCTAGAGTCCTCTGATTTGCTCATTGTAGCCACTCTGACTGGCGTGAGGTGGTATCTCAGTGTGGTTTTGATTTGTATTTCCCTGATGAGGAGGGATGCTGAGCATTGTTTCATGTGTCTGTTGGCTATCTGGATGTCCTCTTTGGAGAAGTGTCTGTTCATGTCTTCTGACAATTTCTTCACTGGGTTGTTTGTTTTTCGGGTGTGGAGCTTGGTGAGTTGCTTATAGATTTTAAATACTAGCCTTTTATTTATCTAATATATCATTTGAAACTAACTTTTCCCATTCCATCGGTTGCCTATTAGTTTTATGGATTGTTTCCTTTGTCGTAGGAATTGTGATTGATTTTGAAGAGAAAGTAATATAATTGGCTGTGGGTACAATGGCTCTTGGTAGCGTATGCCTCCTCATTTGGGAGACAGAGGATACAGATAGCTGCATCTAGTGGATAGAAAGTTGTCTTGCCAGCTGGTACAATGCTAAACTTTGCCAACAGAGGGTACTGGAAGGATGCTGCAAGGCCACAGCAACAAAAGGGCACCTCACTCATTTTCTTTTTTTTAATGAATACAGATGTCAGTGGGTGGGTCTGTCAATGGCCCAGTTTCACCTCAGCAGCCCTGACTGACCAGCTTCAGCCCCTCATACCTTCTAGCCAGTGTGGGTCACTTCTGTACACTAGCCCTTGCCCAGGCCCTCTGGCAAAATTCTGGATTGCATTGCCTGAGACCAGCTGATGTTACACAGCCTCCCTACTCAGACTACAGCTTTTCCTTTCTGAAATATTCATTTATCCATTCATTCAGGTATTTAATGATCATTTACTACTGCCAAGCAGTGTTCTAATAAACACTTGTGTGTGAGTCTTTGTATGAACATATGCTGTCTTTTCTCTCAGATATATCCCTAGGAGTGGAATGACTGGGTATATGGTAGATGCAGCTGGCTGTTTAACTTTTTAAGCAACCACCAAACTGTTTTCTAAAGTGAGTGTACAATTGTACTTCTCCGTGTCCACGGAAGTGGACACAGAAATAAACAAAACAAAATCCTTGACTTACATTTTAAAAAGGGAGAGAGATAAAAAAACAAATACACTTATACACATAAATGATAACAAGTCATCTTAAGCTGTGATAAGAAATTTGAATTTATTTCCAAATTTCAAAGAATGGGAGCACCTGGGTGGCTCAGTTGGTTAAGCGTCCGACTTCAGCTCAGGTCGTGATCTCACAGTTTGTGGGTTTGAGCCCCGCATCGGGCTCTGTGCTGACGGCTAGCTCAGAGCCTGGAGCCTGCTTCGGATTCTGTGTCTCCCTCTCTCTTACCCTCCCCTGCTCATGCTCTCTCTCTCTCTCAGAAACAAATAAAAACATTAAAAATTAAAAAAACAAATTTCAAAGAATGGATTTATGCCACACATATTATTTAGCTACATTTTTTCACTCAACATTATGTTCTTGAAATCTAGCAATGATAATAATATCTAGTTTATCCTTCCTAATTGCTGAATAGTCCATCATATAAACATACCACTATACATATATATACCTGTTTATATATACCCACATATATATTGACGAATGTATATACCTTTTGGGGAGTGCTAAATAATAAAGTCTTTCTTATCACACAAACTAGAGCACTATGAGGCATAATTCTCCAGGTTGCATGACTGGAGTCTGGAAAAACCGTCACAGGCATCACCAGATATAGATACAGATATATTTGCATATGTCACTATATACATACATATATATATCATGTACACATAAATACCACTTTGTACATACATATATATCACTAAACACACATATATATCACCATACACATAGATATATATACTATACTAGTATATGATATGTACTATATGTATGGTATATACTAGGCATTTAGGTTTCCAATTTATTGCTGCTACTAACAATGCAGCAGTTAGCAAATAATGCTATTCCAAATACATCCAAGGGTGGAGCCACTGAGTAAAAAGGAATGCATATTTCCCTGCTCCCTGTTGTAGCTGCACTAATTCACATCCCCACCAGCAGTTGTGGAGGGTCCTACTTGCCAACAGAAGATATTGCCAAGCTTTTCCTTGTTTACCCCCATGTTCTTACAGCAACCTTCCCTTATTGCTCTGAGATAATGCAGGTAAAATCCCATTTGTGTGCCAGATGCCAGGTAAGGTTGCCACTGCAAAACGTCTTGAGTCTCCCTCTTTAGAGTGGGCAAAGGAGACGGACTCATTCAGCCTTGTTTTCTCCTAGCACACCTAATGCAATGGCTCACACACAGTAGGGTTCTTTCCAGTTCTGTCACTAATTTAATAAACTCCCCAAGACTCAGTTTCCTAGCCCATGTCACTAAACTGTCACTACACCCAGTGTTTTGCTGATAAATGTTGAAAAACCCTCTCAGAGTGTGTATGTTGGCAAGGTGGAGGGGGAAGCCCTAATTATGCATTTGCCAATTAACATGGTATAAATACTCCCTTTGTCTTTGATTTCGATCTACTAAGGTACACCAGTGAACACAGGGGAAAAAAATGTGTTCAATCAATAATTCTTGTGAGCTGGTGCAAGCAGTCTCCAACACACCACTGACTAACTAATTGCAGATGCCTGGTCCTCCATTCCCAAGTCTGGGCCAGCAATAGTCAGCTCCTTGTTCTTCTGTATGAGTAGAAAGTGACACCTGGTGGCAAAGCCATGCAAATCCCAGATCACAGAGAAAAGAATCTATAGAGTGTAGGAAAAGAAATAGGAAAACCCATCCCCACCTCACCCCTACATCCCAAGGATTTCTCCCCTCTGTCTTCTTGGGGTGCACCATCTCCAGAAAAGACTCAATGGCTGGGCAGCACCAGGATGGTGTCTTCCTCCCTACTGGTTGGAAGTAGCTCCTGGGGTTGGAGTAAGAAGTGACCTTATAAGGCAGTAAATTTCCACATTATGTCAGCAGGTCACCACTGCAGACCACCCAGCAGTCTACACCTGATGGAGAATTACCAAAACAGTGTATCAACCCTAAGGAGCCACCATAGCATCCTTAGCACCAGAGTCACCCAGCTAGCATACCTGGCTACATTTATTCATCATGAGTCTTCCCTCCTGGGACCTGGAATTTGGCCACATACCCCAAGGCTTTCTTTGGTCCAAGACTCCCTTCTGGTTTCATGCGTAACCAGAGCCTTATATCTCCATCTGTGGTAGGATAGCTGGATAAATGAGGGCAACCTTTGGAATAGAAAAATCATTGCACTTAACTCTTGGTCCTCAATCACCGAGAGACTGTTTACCACTAAAGGTTTATCTTTAAGAGGCTCCTGGGTGGCTCAGTCAGTTAAACATCCAAGTTTCGCTCAGGTCATGATCTCCTGGTTCCTGGCTTTGAGCCCCACATGGGACTCTGCTAACAGCGTAGAGCTTGTAACCTGCTTTGGATTCTGTGTCTCTAGCTCTCCCTGTCCATCCGCACTTGTGCTCTATCTCTCTCTATCTTCTATCTCTCCATAATGCCCTCTCTCTCTCTTTCAAAAATAAGCATAAATAAATAAATATAAATAAAAGATTTATCTTTTTTTAAGTTTATTTTTTGTGTTTTTTATTTTTATTTTTTTTAGTTTATTGTCAAGTTGTATTCCATATAACACCCAGTGCTCATCCCACAGGTGCCCTCCTCCATGCCCATCACCCCCCTTCCCCTCCCTTCCATACCCATCAGCCCTCAGGTTGTTCTCAACATTCAAGAGTCTCTCAGGGTTTGCCTCCCTCCTTCTCCACCCCAGTTCCCCTCTTCTTCTCCCCCACTATCCTCCATCAAGTTCCTCCTAATCCTCCTATATGTGGAAACATATGGTAGCTGTCCTTCTTTGCCTGACTTATTTCACTGAGCATAACACCCTCAAGTTCCATCCATGTTGCTACACATGGCCAGATTTCATTCTTTTTCATTGTCATGTAGTATTCCATCGTATGGATAAACCACATCTTTTTGATCCATTCGTCCATTGATAGACACTTAGGCTCTTTCCATGTTTCGGCTATTGTTGAGAGTGCTGCTATGAACATTGGGGTACATGTGCTCCTATGCATCAGCACTCCTGTATCCCTTGAGTAAATTCCTAGCAGTACTACTGCTGCTGGGTCATAGGGGAGTTCTATTGTTAATTTTTTGAGGAACCTCCACACTGTTTTCCAGAGGAGCTGCACCCATTTACAGTCCCAGCAACAGTGTAGGAGGGTGCCCGCTTCTCCACTTCCTCACCAGCACCTAGAGTCCTCTGATTTGCTCATTGTAGCCACTCTGACCAGCGTGAGGTGGTGTCTCAGTGTGGTTTTGATTTGTATTTCCCTGATGAGGAGGGATGCTGAGCATTGTTTCATGTGTCTGTGGGCCATCTGGATATCCTTTGGAGAAGTGTCTGTTCATATCTTCTGCCCATTTCTTCACTGGATTGTTTGTTTTTCGGGTGTGGAGTTTGGTGAGTTCCTTATAGATTTTGGATACTAGCCCTTTACCTGATATGTCATTTGCAACTATCTTCTCCCATTCCGTCAGTTGCCTATTAGTTTTATGGATTGTTTCCATTGTTGTGCATAAGCTTTTAATATTGTGAGGTCCCACTAGTTCATTTTTGCTCTTGATTTCCTTGACTTTGAGAATGTGTTAAGTAAGAAATTGCTGTGGTTGAGGTCAATGAGGTTATTTTCTGCTTTCTCCTCTAGGGTTTTGATGGTTTTCTGTTTCACATTCAGGTCCTTTATCCAGTTTGAGTTTATTTTGGTGTATGGTGTGAGAAAATGATCTAGTTTCATTCTTCTGCATGTTGCTGTCCAGTTCTCCCAACACCATCTCTTAAAGAGGATGTCTTTTTTTCCATTGGATACTCTTTCCTGCTTTGTCAAAGATCAGTTGGCTGTATACTTTTGGGTCCACTTCTGAGTTCTCAGTTCTGTTCCATTGGTCTATGTGTCTGTTTTTGTGCCAATACCATAGTGTCTTGATGATGACAGCTTTGTAGTAGAAGCTGTAGTCTGGGATGGTGATACCTCCCGTTTTGGTTTTCTTCTTCAATATTACTTTAGCTATTCGGGGTCTTTTGTGGTTCTATACAAATTTTAGGATAGTTTGTTCTAGTTTTGAGAAGGATGCTGGTGCAATTTTGATTGGGATTGCACTGAATGTGTAGATTGCTTTGGGTAGTAATGACATTTTAACTATATTTAATCTTCCAGTCCATGAGCATGGAATGTTTTCCCATTTCTTGGTGTCTTCAATTTCCCTCATAAGTTTTTCTATAGTTTTCATCCTACAGATCTCTTGCATCCTTGGTTAGGTTTATTCCTACGTATTTTATGTGTTTTTTTTTGTGCAATTGTGAATGCGATCAGTTTCTTGATTTCTCTTTCTGTTGCTTCATTGTTGGTGTACAAAAATGCAACCCATTTCTGTACGTGGATTTTGTATCCTGCAACATTGCTGAATTCATGGATCAGCTCTAGTAGGCTTGTGGTGGAGTCTGTTGGGTTTTCGATGTAGAGTATCATGTCCACTGTGAAAAGTGAGAGTTTGACTTCTTTGCCAATTCTGATGCCTTTTATTTCCTTTTGTTATGTGATGGCTGATGCTAAGATTTCCAACACTATGGTAAACATTGGTGAGAGTGGACATCCCTGTCCTGTTCCTGAACTCAGGGAAAAGCTCTCAGTTTTTCCCCGTTGAGGATGATGTTAGCTGAGGTCTTCTCAAAAAGATTTTTATGATGTTCAAGTAAGTTCTTTTTATCCCGAATTTCCCGAGGGTCTTTATTAAGAAGGGATGCTGTATTTTGTCCAATGCTTTTTCTGCATCTATAGACAGGATCATATTATTTTATTCTTTCCTTTTTTTGATGTGATGTATCACACTGATTGATTTGTGAATATTGAACCAGCCCTGTAACCCAGGAATGAATCCCACTTGATCTTGGTGGACAATCCTTTTTGTGTGTTGTTGGATTCAATTTGCAAGAATCTTGTTGAGGATGTTTGCATCTGTATTCATCAGGGATATTGGCTTGTAGTTCTCCTTTTTTTTGCTGGGATCTCACTGGCTTGGGAACCAAAGTGATGCTGGTTTTATAAAATGCGTCTGGAAGTATTCCTTACATTTCTATTTTCTTGGAATAACTTGAGAAAAATGAATAATAATTCTGTTTTAAATGTCTGGTAAAATTCCCCAGGGAAACCATCAGGCCCAGGGCTCTTATTTGTTGATAGATTTTTGATAAATGATTCAATTTCTTCACTTGTTATAGGTCTGTTCAAGTTTTCTCTCTTCCCATGTGACTTTTGGTAGTGAGTGTGTGTTTAGGAA
>NW_027533122.1:0-3241 GCF_008692635.1 Crocuta crocuta
TATTCCATGGTATAGATAAACCACATCTTCTTGATCCATCCATCTACTCCACCTTTCTTTTGACTTCCCGCAGCATGATATATATTTCTCCATTCCCTTACTTTCAGTCTGAAGGTGTCCTCCAGTGTAAAATACATTTCCTGTAAACAGCAAATAGATGGATTTTGTTTTTTTTATCCATTCCGCTACCCTATGTATTTTGATTTGAGCATTCAGCACTTTTACATTCATTGTTATTATTGAAATATATGGGTTTAGGGTCATTGTGTCCTTTGTGGGATTCATGCTTGTGGTAGTGTCTCTAGTATCTTGCGTTCTTTGCAACATTTCCTTCAGAGAGTCCCCCTCAGGATTTCTTGTAGGGCTGGTTTAGTGGTGACGAAGTCTTTCAATTTTTGTTTATTTGGGAAGACCTTTATCTCTCCTTCTATTCTGAATGACAGGCTTGCTGGATAGAGGATTCTTGGCTACATATTTTTTCCATTCATCACATTGAAGATCTCTTGCCCTTACTTTCTGGCCTGCCAAGTTTCAGTAGATAGGTATGTCACCACTCTGATAGATTTCCCTTTGTATGTAGGGCCATTTTCTTCCTAGCTGCTTTCAAAATTCTCTCTATGTCCTTCTATTTTGCCAGTTTCACTATGGTATGTCATGCAGAAGATCGATTCAAGTTATGTCTGAGGGGAGTTCTTTGTGCCTCTTGAATTTCAACGTCTACTTCCCTCCCCAGGTTGGGGAAGTTCTCTGCTATAATTTGTTCAAGGACTCCTTCAGCACCTTTCTGTCTCTCTTCCTCTTCTGGGATTCCTACTATATGGATATCGTTCCGTTTGATTGTATCGCTGAGCTCTTGAACTCTTCTTTCATGTTCCTGATCAGTTTATCTCTCTTTTTCTCAGCTTCCTCTTTTTCTATAATTGTGTCTTCTAAATCAATTATTCATCTTTCTGCCTCTTCAATCCATGCTTTGGACGCTCGTTTTATTATGTATGTCATTTATAGCATTTTTTAATACATCGTAACTATTTTTGAGCTCCATTGTTGTAGCCATAGTTTCTCTGATGTTGTCCATGCTTTCTCCAGCCCAGCGATCAATTTTATGATTTTTGTTCTAAATTTTTGTTCAATAATGTTGCTTATATCTGTTTTGAGCAGTTCTTTAGCTGTTATTTCTTCCTGGAATTTCTTTGGAGGAGAGTTCTTCTGTTTCGTCATTTTGGTTAGTTTTCTATCTGTTGTTAATTTTAAAAGTTTGTTGTACCCTCTCCCCCTGTGCGTTCTGCTGTAGTAAAGAGGACTCTGACTGTTCAGGCCCTGTCCGTTCAGGAAGTGTTCTTTGAATGGTGTCTCTTGGTTTCTCTTGTTCAGAGTTTGGTTATTTTGTTTCACTACTTGTAACGGTATTTGGGACTCTCCACCATGTGTACTTTGGCTTGTTTCTTGAGGTAGCCCTGGATAAAGAAAGCAGACAGACAACCACACAGGGAACAAAGGTACACCAATGCACAGACAAAACCAATAAACATGCAAACTGAGGCTCAGGTAAAAACAACAACAACAACAACAAACAGCTCTCTGGAGGTGATGGGCGTGGTTTGGTGTAGGCAGGTATCACCTCCACTGTGTCCAGCTGGCTGCTCCCTGAGGCCCTGCCTTGGTGGTTGTGGGGAGAAAAAATGGCATGGCCCCAGTCCCTTCTCAACCAAGCATTGCAAATCACTCCATTGGGTCCGATCTCCCTGTGCTGAGGAAGTAGCCAAGGTGGGCTGAGTTCCATGCCACACGCCGTGCCTCGTTTCCAGGTCTCAGTCAGCAGGCTTTGTTTATACTGCCCAAAACAGTCCTGCAGGTCGCTGCTTCCCTGCTGCCGGGGGTTGAGTGCGGGATGGGGGAAGTGTCGCAGCCTCAGATCCACTGGGGTCAAGCAGTGATACAATCTGGGATACAAGGTCTCCACACCCCGGGTGAGTGCAAGGAATGTTGCAGATTCAGGCCTGCTGCCGCCGCTGCGCCACCACCGCAGCTGCTAACTGGTCTTTAAATGTTGCTCTTGAAGCCATCTGTTCTTGGACTTTGTCTGTTGGCAGTGTTTTGATTACTGATTCAATTTCTTTGCTGGTTATTGATTTGTTAAAATTTTCTATTTATTCCTGTTTCAGTTTTTGTAGTTTGTATTCTTTTAGGAATTGATCCATGTCTTTTAGGTTGTTCATTTTGTTGGTATATTGTTTTTCATAAAATTCTCTTACAATTGTTTGTATCTCTGTGGCATTGGTTTTTTCCCCCTCTTTCTTTGGTGATTTTGTTTGAGTCATTCTTATTATGAGTTTAGCTAGAGGTTTGTCAATTTTATTGATCTTTTCAAAGAACCATCTCCTGGTTTCATTAATATGTTCTACTCTTTTTTTTTTAAGTTTCTGTACCATTTACTTTTGCTCTATTCTTTACAATTTCCCCCCTTCTGTTGGTTTTGTGCTTTGTTTGTTCTTTTTCTAGCTCCTTGTGGTGTAAGATTACGTTTTTTATTTGAGATTTTTCTTGCTTCCCATTGTAGGCCTGTATTGCTATGAACTTCCCGATTAGAACAACTTTTTCTGCATCCCACAGATTTGGGACCATTGTGTTTACATTTTCATTTGTTACTTGTACTTTTTACTTCTTATTTTATTTCTTGGTTGAGACATTTATTCTTTAGTAACAGTCATTTAACTTCCACGTATTTGTGGTTCCAGAATTTTTTTCTTATGGTTGATTTCCAATTTCATAGCGGTTTGGGCAAAAAAAGATGCATGGTATGACTTCAATCTTTTTTAATTTGTTGAGGCTTATTTTGCGGCCTAATATGTGATCTATTCTGGAGAATGTTCCATGTGTACTTGAAAAGAATGTGTATTCTGCTGTTTTAGGATGAAATGTTCTGAATATATCTGTTAAGTCCATCTGGTCCAGAGTGTCATTAAAAGCCAGTCTTTCCTTGTTGATTGTCTATGTTTGGATTATTTGTCCATTGACATAAGTGGGGGTGTTAAAGCCCTTTACTATTATTGTATTACTATTGATTAGTTGCTTTAAGTTTCTTATTAATTTTGTTTTTTGTATTTGGGTGCTCCTATTTTGGTTGCATATATTACAGTTGTTATATCTTCTTTTTGGATTTTCCATTTTATTTAATTATTATTACTCTTTTAATTTTAGAGTGGGGAGAGAGGGGCAGAGAGAGACAGAGAATATAGGCAGG
>NW_027533122.1:3300-15957 GCF_008692635.1 Crocuta crocuta
ACCAGGATCAAGACATGCGCCAAAATCAAGAGTTGGATGCTCAATTGACTGAACCACCCAGGTGCCCCTGGATTTATATAGTGTTTATATGGTGTTATTCTTTGTCTCTTTTTGCAGTATTTGTTTTAAAGTCTGTTTAGTCTCATGTAAATGTTGCTACTGTGGCTTCCTTATGAAATTCATTTGCATAAATGTTTCTCCATCACCTCACTTTCAGTCTGCAGGTTTCTTTAATATTTATTTATTTTTGAAAGGGAGAGAGACAGAGTGCGAGTGGGGGAGGCACAGGGAGAGAAGGAGACACAGAAACTGAACCAGGCTCCAGGCTCTGAGCTGACAGCACAGAGCCCGACATGGGGTTCAAACTCATGAACCATGAGATCATGACTTGAGCCAAAGTCTGGGGCTTAACCAACAGAGCCATCCAGGTACCCCTAGGCTTCTTTAGTCCTGAAGTGAGGGTCCAGTAGGCAGCATTTAGGTGATTTTTTTAAATATACTGTGTCATAATTTTTCTTTTGATTGGAGCATTCAGTCCATTTACATTCAAAGTAATTATTTATAAATATATATTTNGTAACCCCATTCTTTATTCTGTCCCCCATTCTTTGAAGATAAAGATATTTGGTATCATCTTTCACATCCTTTTATTTTGTGCCTCTCTTGAGGCATATTTACAGACACTTTGATTGATTTTTACAGATATACTTACTCCTTTTTGCTTTTGTGCTTACTACTTTTCTTACTCATAGTTATGGCTTTGGTTTTCCCTTTACAGAGTGGCTTTATTTTTTTAGGGCTGGTTTAATTGTCATGAATTCTTTTAACTATTGTTTGTTTGAAAAACTCTTTATCTCTCCTTCTATTCTGAATTGTAGCCTTGTTGGATAAAGTATTCTTAGGTGCAGATTTGTCCCCTTCAGCACCTTGAATACATCATGAAACTCCCTTCTTGCCTGGAAAGTTTCTGCTGAAAAATAAGCTCATAGCCTTACCGATTTCCCTTTGTTTATAACCATCTTCTTTTCTCTTACAGTATTTAAAATTATTTCTTTATCAGTATATTTTTTTCCATGTTAATTACTATGTGTCTTGGTGTGGACCTCCTAGGGTCCTTGGGTAAAATTTGATGGGGAATCTCTGTGCTTCCTAGATCTGGATCTCTGTTTCCTTCCCCAGATTTGGGAAGTTTTCAGCTATCATTTCTTCAAATACATTTTCTTCCCTCATCTCTCTTTCTTGTGATTCTAGGATCCCTATAATGAAAATGCTAATTATGCTTTATGGAGTCACAGAGTTCTCTAAGTCTACTCTTTTTATGCAGTATTTGTTTGCCTCTCACTTGTTCAACTTGGATCATTGCCATTACTCTATTCTCGGGGTCACTAATGCATTCTTCTATTTCTTGTAGTCTATTAGTTATTCCATCTATTTTATTTTTAGTCTCATTTATTGAGTTCTTCATGTCTGCTATATTATTTTTTATCTCCTTCTCAAAGGCCTCACTGATAAAAGGGTCCACCCTTTGCTGAAGATCAGTAAGTACTTTATGATTTCTTTTTAAATTCTGTAGTAGGCATATTACTTATTTCTCTTTCATTTAGATCTCCTGTTGTGATTTTGTCCTGTTCTTTCATTTGGGACATATTTCTCTGTCTTCTTATTTTTTCTACCTCCCTGTGTCTGTTCTGTAAGAAAGTTAGCTATGTCTTCTGCTCTTGAAAGCAGTGGATTTATGAGGAAGTCCGCTAGTGTTCTGCAGTGCAGTGTCTCCTATTCTCCAGAACTTGGCACTTTAGCGAAATCTAAGTGTGTTGCTTATGCCCTGTTGTTGTGTCTGAGTTGCTTTTCCTTTCAGTCCTGAAGTCTACACTGACTCTGCCTGTTGTGGGTTATTTGTTGTGGTGATGTTTGTGAGAAACAGGCAGGTTGGCTCTGAGGGCACATGACAGCAGAAGGGCTCAGGAGCCGGGAGTAGTGTTAGTAAAATTTTCATTGAGACTCTAGTCCCAGGGCTGATCTCCCACAGCCTAGTGGCCACTGGAGGCAAGGCACATGGTAGTGGTGGTGGCAGCCTGGGACATTCAGCATCTGTTCATGCAGTGGGAAGGCAGGGTGTAAACATGGCATTAGCAAAACTGGCACTGAGCTCAAGGCCAAGGCCAGCAGTCAGTCCTCACTTGTAGTGGGTGAGTCCTCAGAACTCCTGGGCAGGGCACCCAGCTAACGGGTTAGGTAGCAACTGTCTACACAGAAGTGCCTCCTGCAGGTGGCTCTGTGTTTATGCTAAGTTGTGGGGTAGGAAAAACTCTTTAGTTCCCAGAGAAATCCCCCAAGATGCCCTGAAACCAGTATAAAAGATCTCCCTCCCTTTGTGAAAGCTTTTGCTTCTATGTTGCCTATCCTTGAGCTGTTGTCTCTTTAAGGAGGGAAACCAGCTATCACTCACCCTCCTAGCTCACCTAGTGCTGTCAGCTGACTTTTAAAGCTCCTGGCTCCAAGTTCCATTGGTTATAAAAACTCAAGGTATTCAATCCCTCTGGTTTTCAAGGCCAGGTGTTATGGGGATTCATTTTCCTCATGTGGACTCCCTGGTGCTTTTTCCCTCTTCATCATTGCAGTTCCCTTCCTCTTAAAGGCAGCTCCTGACCTATGTTTCTGCCCTTCCTGATCTGTCCTATGTGGCTTCTTCTCCACATTTAATTGTGGAGTTTTTTCTACTAGTCTTTAAATTACTCTCTGGTTTATTTACTTGAATGAAAGTGATATCTGGTTGTAAACCTGGGAGGAGGTGACTTTAGGGTACTCCTACCCTGCCATCTTCCCAAACTTCTCCAGGGATACAGCCAAAGTAGTACTCTTTAAATGGGATATTTTTGAAGGAAGGAAAGAAAAAATATACTTAACGTGGTGAATAACAATTGGCATCCACAACTTAAGGTTTACAAAGTCACCAGCATATGCATGGAATTCAATTGCCAGGATTTTCGGAAGAGGTAACCCTGAGAGAGTATGGTCTTGCGTATGCCAAGAATCAAGATGCCAAGTATCTGGCACCTGGCCAGAACAGCTGGCCAACCACCCTGGATTCTGGTTATCTGTTATAGCTAGAAGACTCAGTTGCCATTCCTGACACTCAGGGTAAACAGTGACAACAAAGTAAGAGAACTCTTCCAGTATGCCAAACCAAGCTACCTGGATTAATTATCAGGCTTGATCCTAATGAAACTTCGGTTAAATTCACAAACTGCCTCGTTCAGACTGACAAGCAAATGAAGAAGAGAGTTACACTGTCAAAATGATACATGGTTTGCTTCAAAATTTAGAGTGGATTTGGTCACTTATGTTAAGGCTATATACAGAAACCAAGCAATTTTAAAAAAATAAAACAAAAACAAATTTAACATTTAGAAATAATAAATAAATAAATATAATTTTTAAAAAGTTTCATATGGAGCTAACAACTGAATACATATTGTTATCCTAAAGATCTTAAGAACGTTTAAAATAGATATATTTCATGATACTTCATGAAATAGTTTATGACATAGCAATGATAATCTTATCATTCTAACAACATAAAAGGATATTTTCAAAAAGGAATAGCATAAACATAAAACCATAATCCTATTAACCCTCCCAAGCAAAATTTACTTTTTGTGTTTATACCTATTTTATACAGTTGTAATCTTAATGTATATGTAATTTTGTTTCACTTCAAAAAGAAACTAATGCCATATTGGAAACATTTGTCCATAGTGTTGCAGTTTTCTTAATTAAAATGGTAATTGTTACATATTATTCCTTTGAATTGGTATGCCAAATTGTATTTATGTTGGATATTTAGGTTATTTCTGATATTTTCGTTAGTAATAGTAAATAATAAAAAGTTTCTTTATCTGATGGAGAGAAAAAAATGAAGTTCTTTTTCTGATTAAGATGGATAATTATACTCCAATTTGTCTTTCCTACTGAATTCAACTAAAATTCCTGTACAGAAGACAAGGAGGAACTATCCAAGAACTATAGAGTAAACAGTAGCTGGTAAATTGTAAAAGGAAAAAAAAATAAACTTCATGCAATACACCAATAAGTTTCCTACATTTTTCCTTATATATTCTCTATTCTGGACTCAAGGGCTTCATGAAGTCCAAAACTGCACAATAAATACAGACAAAAAGAAATTCAAGAAAAGCTCTCATTTTTGTTGACCCAAGGACCAGAAATAACAGAGATAAAGATAAAGTGGAAGAAATCCCCTGTTGTTTTTTATTTTTCTTTCTATCTCCAACCTTCAGGCAAGCTCTTACTTGTAAGGTGCAAAAGTATGGTGGGGGTAACAGTATTGACAGAGATGCAGAAAACTAAAATTCTTAGAGAGAAGACTCCTTTACTTTGAGCAAAATAATTGCAGTCAAAAGAATGTAGGAGGAAATTCTATTGCCTTTTCTCCGATTGGTTAGCTTGGAGGCAGACTCAGTCATAAGAAACGGGCACCCTCTTACACTGTTGGTGGGAATGTAAACTGGTAGANTCATAAACAACCAGATTTAACATGATACAATCAATAAAAATATCAATCAACATTTGGATAGCACTTGGCATATGCATACATTATTGCATTCAGTTTTCCAAGAACTCTGTCAAGAAAACAGGACAGCTATTTTTTATCCACATTTTTCATATGAGGAGACTGAAACTCTAAGTGGGCATGTCACTTGCCCAATGTCACACAGTTGGTTAAGTAACAAAATCAAGACTAGAATTCAAGACTGGATATTAAACCCCATGCTTGCTTTGCTATTCACCTCTGAGTCAGTGAAACCACTAAGTCATTAGTGGTTCTGGGTTTCTTCAGGGAATGAAGGGAGGGCCATGAGAAGAGTAAGAAGGAAAGAAGAATAGACCCACTGGCTTATAGTTTTAATACAATCATCTCCATCTGCCCTCCAAATCTGCAATTCCAATTCAGAACTTTGTAGGAACAGACACATTGGGTTAGGAGGCAGGTAAATTTAGTTCTACTCACACTACTCTTTGAGTGACCTAGGGTAAGTCTTTTTTCCATATCTTCCTATACAATTGGAGTTTTTCTGGTTCACACATCCAGATTATCTGCAATTCCATTCAATCTACATATAGGGGAGTGGACTAAATTTTTCTGAGTTCTGTTACAACAGGCTGTACTTCTGTACTTCTATAAATACTTCTGCCTAATATTAATAACTAAAAGTTATTACATGCTCACCATATGCCAGGCATTGTACTCAGCAGATTACATGTATTGCTTGATCTCATTCTCACAACAAATATATGAAGTAGGTGCTATTATGATCCTCATTTGATTCATAAGGAGAGTGAGACACAGAGATCAAATGACTTGCTCAAGTTTACACAGTTATGAAGTGGCACAGTTATAAACCCAGGCAGTTTGACCCAAGATCCCATGGTTTGAATCACTGAGCGCAAAAGAAAGGGCCATCTCTTCCATTCCAATCATTTGCCAGAGAAATTATACGAGATATCTTGCTCAGACAGGACAGTCTGGCTCCCTTAAATAGTTTTCTCTCTCTCTCTCTCTCACTCTCGCTCTTTTTAATGTCTGAAGGGTCTTTTCTGAACCAGTGTTTTGAAATAAAAATCAGTTCATCCATTTTACACGAAATTAATGTCTCTATAAATTTCCTTAAGATAAATCCCTCATAGAGAAACTTCTCTGGAAGCATAGATATAATTTCAAGAAATTAAGATAGGAACTAAATTTTGTGACCCAACCCAACTATGAGCAAAATTGATGTAAGAGAATTTTGACAGTTACTTTACTCTACCTATTGGTGTTTCTTTCTATCCTCACAAACAGAACCCACCATATGCAGTATTGCACGTTATTCATACATAAGAGGGCATGATGAAGAGCATAAGGGCTAAAATCCAGCCTCCTTTTCACGTGTCCGGGTTTCAAGCTGCATCTCCACAAAGGAAGGGCAGCTTGTGCTAATTTTCACAAAGGCATAGTCTCCTTACCAAACCATTAATAGGGAGCTAGGACTGTATGGGGTGTCAGATATGGGAAATACCGTTGCTAATTCACACAAAGTTGCTGCATGAGCTAACAGCTGCCCTGCTTATGGACCATGATAAGCCATTCTCAGAGCTTTTACACATTTATTACACTATCTCACCTCTCAGGGCGTTTATCTCTTCTGGGAGACATCTAGCTAATCTGAGAAATTAATTCCTACTACCAAGTGTTAAGTAAGTGACAAAGAGAATGGTCCTCAGGCCTAAATACAGTGAAATGAACACTAGTTAGAAGTACTCGAAATACAAATGACATGAGGAGACTATAAAACAGGATGTAATTGCTTTAAATGAATACAAGTCTCCTAAATCAGAAAAGTCGTATATCAAAAGTTCTGAGTAAAGGTCAAACTGGTAGGTATTAAGCAGCCCTGAAGGATGGCAGAGAAACTTGAAAGTTGAAGATAATTTCAGAGGATAAGTATTATTAGAAAGGGGAAGAGGGTGCTTTTGATAAACCACAAACGAACTTCCTGATCTCATATGAGATTCAAAGGATTATCATTAAGGACTTAAAAAAAGAAAAAAAAGTGTATACTTGAAGCCAACATGCATTCACTAAGTACAACTGATGACAAACCAGCCACATTCGTTTTTGTTTGTGTTTTTAACGAAGGTACCCACACAAGAGAATAGTGTGCAACTTCAGTAAGGTATTTGGCAAGCTCTCTCATGCTAATATTTTTATATAGAGGCTACAAGGAAACATCATAGGATTCACAGCTGACTAAGGGCCAAGCATGAAAGGTAATGAGTAATTAAATAATGTGCTGACAAAAACCTGCTAAAACCCGTTGCCTTGTCCCTTTCACTGATTTATCAAAATTCTAGATGAAAATTGAGAAAATATACTATAAGTTTATAGTTTATTGTCAAGCTGGTTTCCATATAACACCCTGTGCTATCCCAACAAGCGCCCCCCACCATGCCCGTCCACCTTCCTCTCCTCCACACTCCCATCAGACCTCAGTTTGTGCTCAGTATTCAAGAGTCTCTCATGGTTTGCCTCCCTACCTCTCACCAACTATTTCTTCCCTTCTCCTCCCTCATGGTCCTCTGTTAAGTTTCTCCTGTTCCGCTTCTAAGTGAAAACATATGGTTCCTGTCCTTCTCTGCCTGACCTATTTCGCTCAGCATAACACTCTCAAGATCCATCCACATTGCTACAAATGGCCAGATTTCATTCTATCTCATTGCCATGTAGTATTCCATTGTATAGATAAACCACATCTTCTTGATCTATTTGTCAGTTGATGGACACTTAGGCTCTTTCCATGATTTGGCTATTGTTGAGAGTGCTACTATGAACACTGGGGTACATGTGCCACTATGCAACAGCACTCCTGTATCCTTTTGGTAAATTCCTAGCAGTGCTATTGCTGGGTCATTGGGGAGTTCTAGTGTAAATTTTTTGAGGACTCTCTACAATGTTTTCCAGAGGGGCTGCACCAGTTTACATTCCCACCAACAGTGTAGGAGGGTGCCCATTTCTCCACAAACTTGCCAGCATCTAGAGTCCTGATTTGTTCATTTTAGTCACTCTGACCGGCGTGAGGTGGTATCTCAGTATCATTTGGATTTGTATTTCCTAGATGATGAGGGATGCTGAGCATCATTTCATGAGTCTGTGGGCCATCTAGATGTCCTCTTTGGAGAAGTGTCTGTTCATGTCTTCTGCCCATTTTTCCACTGGATTATTTGTTTTTCAGGTGTTGAGTTTGTTGAGTTCCTTATAGATTTTAGATACTAGCCCTTTATCTGATATGTCATTTGCAACTATCCTTTCCCATTCTGTCAATTGCCTATTAGTTTTATTGATTGTTTCCTTTGCTATGCAGTAGATTTTTATCTATATGAGGTCCCAATAGTTCATTTTTGATCTTGATTCCCTTACCTTTGGGGGCAGTGTCAAGTAAGAAATTGCTGCACTTGAGGTCAAGGAGGTTGTTTCCTGCTTTCTCCTCTAGGGTTTTGATGGTTTCCTGTCTCACATTCAGGTCCTTCATTCATTTTGAGTTTATTTTTGTGTATGGTGTTGAGTGTGATCTAGTTTAATTCTTCTGCACGTTGCTGTCCAGTTCTCTCAGCAACATCTATGAAAGAGGCTGTCTTTTTTCCATTGGATACTCTTTCCTGCTTTGTCAAAGATTAATTGGCCATACACTTGTGGGTCCAATTCTCAGTTCTCTATTCTTTTCCATTGGTCTATGTGTCTGTTTTTATGCCAATACCATACTCTGTTGATGATTATAGCTTTGTAGTAGAGGCTAAAGTCTGGGATGGTGATGCCTCCTGTCTTGGTTTTCTTCTTCAATATTAATTTGGCTATTTGGGGTCTTTTTTTGTTCCATAGAAATATTAGGATTGTCCGTTCCAGCTTTGAGAAGAATGCTGGTGCAATTTGGATTGGGATTTCATTGAATGTCTAGATTGCTTTGGGTAGTAATGACATTTTAAAAATATTTATTCTTCTGATCCATGAGCATGGGATGTTTTTCCATTTCTTTGTGTCTTCTTCAATTTCCATCATAAGATTTCTATAGTTACTTTTTAAAAATGGTTTATTTATTTATGAGACAGTGAGAGACAGAGCATGAGAAAGGGAGGGGAAGAGAGACAGGGAGATACAGAATTTGAAGCAGGCTTCAGGCTCCGAGCTGTCAGCACATAGACATATGTGGGGCTCAAACCCACGAATGTGAGATCATGACCTGAGCCAAAGTCTGAGGCTTAACAGACTGAGCCAGCCAGGTGCCCGTCTATAGTTTTCATCATAAAGATCTTTTATATCTTTGGTTAGGTTTATTCCTAGGTATTTTATGTTTTTGTTTTTTGTGAAATTGTGAATGGGATTAGTTTCTTTATTTCTCTTTCTGTTGCTTCATTATTGGTGTATAAAAATGCAAACGATTTCTGTACATTGATTTTGTACCCTGACTTGGCTGAATTCATGGATCAGTTCTAGTAGGCTTCTGGTGGAGTCTGTCGGGTTTTCTATGTAGAGTATCATGTCGTCTGTGAAAAGTGAAAGTTTGACTTCATCTTTGCCACTTCTGATACCTTTTATTTCCTTTTGTTGTCTGATTGCTGATGCTAGGACTTCCAACACTATGTTAAACGACAGAGGTGAGAGTGGACATCCCTGTCATGTTCGTGATCTCAGGGGGAAAGCTCTCAGTTTTTCCACATTGAGGATGATATTAGCTGTGGGCTTCTCATAAATGGCTTTTATAATATTTACGTAGGTTCCTTATATCCTGACTTACTCCAGGGTCTTTATTAAAGAAGGATGTTGTATTTTGTCAAATGCTTTTTCTGTCCCTATTGACAGGATCATATGATTTTTATCCTTTATTTTGTTAATGTGATCTATTACATTGAATGATTTGCGAATATTGAATCAGCCCTATAACCCAGGGATGAATCCCACTTGATCATGGTGGATAATTCTTTTTATATGCATTTGAATTCGATTTGCTAGTATCTTGTTGAGTATTTTTGCATCCGTATTCATCAAGGAAATTGGCCTATAGTTCTCTTTTGTTGTTGGGTCTCTGTCTGGTTTGGGAATCAAAGTGATGCTGGTGTCGTGGAGTAAGTTTGGATGTTTTCCTTCCATTTCTATTTTATGGTATAGCTAGATATGAATGGGTATTAACTCTGATTTAAATGCCTGGTAGAATTCCTAAGGAAGCCATCTGGCCCAGGGCTCCTCTTTGTTGGGAGATTTTTGATAACTGATTCAATTTCTTCACTACTTATGGGTCTGTTCAGATTTTCTATTTCTCCCCATTTGAATTTTGGTAGTGCGTGTGTGTTTAGGAATTTCTCCATTTCTTCTAGGTTGTCCGGTCTCTTGGCATATAATTTTTCATAGTATTCCCTGATAATAGCTTGTATTTCTGAGGGATTGCTTGTAATAAATCCAATTTCATTCATGGTTTTGTCTATTTGGTTGTTCTCTCCTTTCTTTATGAGAAGCCTGGCTAGAGGTTTAGCAATTTTGTTTATTTTTTCAAAAACCAACTCTTGGTTTCATTGATCTCTTCAACTGTTTTTTTGGAAAGTTTGTTGTTTATTTCAGTCCTGATCTTTATTATTTCTCTTCTCCTACTGGGCTTGGGGTGCTCTTGCTGCTCACCTTGTAGTTCCTTCAGGTGCACTGTTATATTTTGTATTGGCGCTTTTTCTAGTTTCTTGAAGTAAGCCTGGAGCGCAATGTACTTTCCTCTTAAGGCTGCCTTTGCTGCATCCCAAAGAGTTTGGATTGCTGTATTTTCATTTTAATCTGTTTCCATATATTTTCCATATATACTTCCATATATTTTTAAAATTTCTTCTCTAATTGCCATATTGGCCCATTCATTCTTTAGTAGGGTGTTCTTTGACCTCCATGTTTTTGGGTGTTTTCCAGACTTTTTCCTGTGATTGATTTCAAGTTTCATAGTATTGTGATCTGAAAGTGTGCAGGGTATGATCTCAATTCTTTTATATTTATTGAGGGCTGCTTTATGACCCAGTATGTTACCTATCTTGGAGAACGTGCCATGGACACTTGAGAAGTAAGTGAATTCCAGAGCCTCAGGTTGTAGAGTTCTAAATGTATCTGTCAAATCCATCTGGTCCAATGTTTCGTTCAGGTCCAATATTTCTTTACTGATTTTCTGTCTATTTGATGTATCCATTGCTGTAAGTGGTGTTTTAAAATCCCGTGCTATTAGCACATTCTTATCCATAACATTGTTTCCGTTTGTGATTAGTGGTTTTATGTAGTTGGGTGCTTCTCAATTCAGTGCGTAGATATTTATAATTGTTAGGTCTTCCTGATGGATAGATTCTGTAATTATTATATAATGCCCTTCTTCATCTCTTGTTACTGCCTTTACTTTAAAGTCCAGTTTGTCTGATATAATTATAGCTACTCCATCTTTCTTTTGACTTCCAGTAGCATGATAGATAATTCTCCATCCCCTTACATTCAATCTGAAGGTGTCATCAGGTCTAAAATAAGTGTCTTTTAGACAGCAAATAGATGGATTTTTTTTTAAATCCATTCTGCTACCCTATATCTTTTGTTTGGGGGCATTTAGTCCATTTACATTCAGTGTTATTATTGTAAAATATGGGTTTAGAGTCGTTGTGTTCTCTATAAGATTCATGCTTGTAGTGGTGTCTCTGGTACCTTGTGATCCTTGCAACATTTCCCTCATAGAGTCCCCCTTAGGATTTCTTCTGGGCTCAGTTAGTGGTGATGAANATGCCCTTCTTCATCTCTTGTTACTGCCTTTACTTTAAAGTCCAGTTTGTCTGATATAATTATAGCTACTCCATCTTTCTTTTGACTTCCAGTAGCATGATAGATAATTCTCCATCCCCTTACATTCAATCTGAAGGTGTCATCAGGTCTAAAATAAGTGTCTTTTAGACAGCAAATAGATGGATTTTTTTTTAAATCCATTCTGCTACCCTATATCTTTTGTTTGGGGGCATTTAGTCCATTTACATTCAGTGTTATTATTGTAAAATATGGGTTTAGAGTCGTTGTGTTCTCTATAAGATTCATGCTTGTAGTGGTGTCTCTGGTACCTTGTGATCCTTGCAACATTTCCCTCATAGAGTCCCCCTTAGGATTTCTTCTGGGCTCAGTTAGTGGTGATGAATTCTTTCAATTTTTGTTTATTTGGGACCTTTATCTCTGCCTCTATTCTGAATGACAGGCTTGCTGGATAGAGGATTCTTGGCTGTATATTTTTTCTGTTCGTCACATTGAAGATTCCCTGTCATTCCTTTCAGGCCTGCCAAGTTTCAGTAGATAGATCTACAACTAATTTGATAAGTTTCCTTTTGTATATTAGGCCCCTTTTATCCCTAGCTGCTTTCAGAATTCTCTTTGTTCTTCTATTTTGCCAGTTTCACTATGATATGTCATGCAGAAGATTGATTCAAGTAATGTCTCAGCGGAGTTCTCTGTGCCTCTTGGATTTCAATGTCTCTTTCCTTTCCCACATTGGGGAAGTTCTCAGGTATAATTTGTACAAGTACCCCTTCATGCCTTTACCTCTCTCTTCCTCTTCTGGAATTCCTGTGATATGGATATTGTTCTGTTTGATTGTATCGCTGAGCTCTCAAACTCTCCTTTCGTGTTCTTGGATCAGTTTATAACTCTTTTTTCTCGGCTTCCTCTTTTCTATAATTGTGTCCTATAATTTACCTATTCTTTTCTCTGCCTCTTCAATCTGTGCATTGGCTGCCTCCATTTTGTTATGCACCTCATTTATAGCACTTTTTAGAATTCATCACAACTATTTTTAAGTTCCATAGTCTTTGTAGCAATAGCTTCTCTGATGTCTTCCATGCCTTTTTCAAGCCCAGAGATTAATTTTATGCCTATGGTTCTAAATTCTTGTTCAGTTATGTTGCTTATATCTGTTTTGAGCAGTTCTTTAACTGTCATTTCTCCCTGGAATTTTTTTAGAGGAGAGTTTTTCCGTTTCATCATTTTGGCTAGCTTTCTGTTTCTTGTCAGTTTTAAAAGCTTGTCATGCTCTCTGCACATGTGAGTACTGCTATATTAAA
>NW_027533122.1:16514-19424 GCF_008692635.1 Crocuta crocuta
TGTGAGTACTGCTATATTAAAGGAGGCTTGTTGTCTGTCCAGGGCCTGTCCATTCAGGTACTGTTGTTATAATGGTGTCTCTTCGTCTCTCTTGCTGAAGCTTTGGTTATTTTATTTCCCTATTTGTAGTGATATTTGGGACTTTACACCTTGTGTACTCTGGCTTGTTTCTTGAAGTAGCCCTGGAAAGGAAAACAGACAGACAAACAGGGAACAAAAGCATACACAGGTACAAACAAATCAAACAAACCAGCAAACTGAAAGGAAAAAAAAAAAGAAAATAAGAAAACAAAACAAAAAGAAAAAACACACACAAACAAATCCAAAAACAGCAAAAGACAAAAGATAGTCTAAAAGCGTAAAACCAGAAATCCCATCTACATATAAAGAGTAGTGTGCTGATTGAGGAGCATATACAAAGAGAGAAATAAAAGGGGTGGGGAGAAAGAGAAGTTGAACACTGACCAAGCAGAGACTAAAAGGCCTAATTCAAATAAAGAAAAAGGAGAATATGGCAGGAGTAAGGAGAAAAGAAAAGAAAGAGAAAAAAGAAAGTAAAAGAAAAAAAATGAAGATAATGTTACCCAGAGAAACTATATAGTCTGATTATTTGAGAGAGAGAAAGGAAGGTAACAATGGAGATAGAACATGCATCAAGTGAATGGATTATATATGCCTGTTTAAGCGAATCTGTAACCAGATAATGTGGTCTCGAGGAGGGGAGAGATAGGGATGAGATAAGGGAGACTATCTGTCTGAATAGCACGAAGATCTAGAATCAATCACGTCAATGCGTCAGTGTTGATCTTGGGAGAGGGGCTGCCTCGGTATGCAGGCTCCAATAACCAAGCAGCTCCGTAGTGCAGATGGGCATGGTTTGGTGTAGGTGGGTCTCACCTCCAGTTTGCATCCCTCGCCACACCTCGGTGGGTGTGGGAAGAAAAATGGCAACACCCTCAATCCCCTCTCAAACCATGTGTTGCAAAACACTTGGCTCCTGTCTCACTGTGTGGCAGATGCAGCCAAGGTGGGCCGTGTTTTATGTCCCACATCCAACCTCGTTTCCAGATCTTACTCCTTTTGCATTAATAATAACGCCTGTAGTGTAATCCTGCAAACCCAGGTAATTCCTACCAGGGGATTGGGAAATCGAGTATGGGACCAGCTCCTCTTGAATCCGACTGTGATTGCATTCCCCAGCACCTGGCCCAAAGCTGTCTCCTCAGCTAGAGACAGGCTTACTCTCCCTGAAAGCCCTGCAGCTAGAGATGGGTCCCAGGCCACGCTTTTTTCTCCCTTCCAGGGACCATTCTAAGATTCCTCAGCCACTTTTATCTTCTTTTTGTCTCTCTGCAGATGGGGCTTCCTCCCCTCTGAGCCTCCGTGCTCCGGCCCGTTTTTGTCTTCCCCACTTCATAATAATACACCTCTGAGGTTGTCTTTTTAGTGGATTCCATCTCTTTTCTTCCCAGCCTCTTGCAGTTCAGAGTTTTTTGGCTTCAGCCCTTCTTTTTTGAAAGATGCAAGTGGGAGAGAGCAAACTCCCTACTTCTCTGCCATTTTCAAGATATACTATTTTAATTTGAGGTTATGGATATTGGAAGGGAAAATAAATTATTTGGACTTGATTTTTTTATACTTATTTATTTTGAGAGAGAGAGTGTGAGAGCCAGGACAGGACAGAGAGAGAGAGGAAGGGAGGGAGATACAGAATCCAAAACAGGCTACAGGCTCTGAGCTGTCAACACGCAGCCCAATGTGGGGCTCAAACTCACCAATCATGAGGTCATGACGTGAGCCAAAGTCAGTGGCTTAACTGACTGAGCCACCCAGGTGCCCCTGATCTGGACTTTTTAAAGAGAAGCCCTGACTTTAGATATTTTGTCCCAATGTCTCCAGACACCATAAAAATGGTCAAAATATCCCCCAAATTCGAAAATTTTAGCATTAAAATATATCTACTTCCTTTTACAACTGAACACAACATAAAATCTTTTTATCAGGCTGTGTGTGCCAGTTCAGGATTAGGAAAATACCAATACTCGTAAGGAACATGATTGCGCCAGCAATTGTATGAAAGGAAAAAAAGAAGAGCAGAAGTGCCTGCTAGCAGTGATGGGGCAATGCTGAGTGGGGTGAAAGCTATTTGTATTGAGGACACTGCTTAGAAAAGTCATTACTTTGGTTTCTCAAGTCTCCCACCATTTCTAGGTTGCAAAATCATAGTTGACAATAATCTTGGACAGTTTACTTACATTTAAGGTCTTGATTTTAGTCATTAAGGCAGATGTTAAGAAATAAGGTAAGTAAGAGGTCAGATATTTGGTGCTGATGGGAGTTTAGTAGGCTGATGTAAGTTATTGCCTGAGATTATGGGGAAGTGTGGAAAGAATGACCTTACAAGTCACACAAACCCTGGTTCACATCCCAATTCTTCCATTTACTGAAATTGTGTGATGTTGAACAAGTTATATTAACCCCTCTAAGCCTCAATTTCCTAATTTGAAAAATGGCAATGTAAAATGATAATGCTTATCTCACAGGGTTACTGAATATTGAAAAAGACAATGCATATAAAGTGTATGACATGATATCTAGCACATATTAAGAACTCAAGAGGAGCACCAGGGTAGCTCAGTCAGCCTGCATCAGGCTTGCTGCCATCATTGTAGAGCCAGCTTTGGATCCTCTGTCCCTTTCCCTCTCTGCTTCTCCCCTGCTCGTGCTCTCTCTCAACAAACAAACAAACAAACAAATAACTCAAGAAACAGAAATCTTTATCTCTTTTCCTTATGAATTTACTTCTCCATCACAGTTTTCTTTCCTCACTGGATGGCATCATCATTCCCCCGGTTACTCAAAACAAAAAATGTGAATGTCATCCTTAATTTCTTCCTCTCTCTCGTTATT
>NW_027533122.1:19841-22872 GCF_008692635.1 Crocuta crocuta
ACACACACACACACACACACACACACACACACGAAATTACTTAGTTCTCAAATTCTACCTGCAATTTCTGTTTTCTTCTGGACTGAGTTATTGTGTTTTATTTTATTTATTTTTTTTTTTTACAAATAGTTTATTATCAAGTTGGTTTCCATATAATACCCAGTGCTCATCCCAACAAGTGCNCAGATCACAATGCTATGAAACTTGAAATCAATCACAGGAAGAAGTCCAGAAACCGCCAAAAACATGGAGGTCAAAGAACACCCTACTAAAGAACAAATGGGCCAATCAGGCAATTAGAGAAGAAATTAAAAAATTATATGGAAACAAATGAAAATGAAAATACAACAATTCAAACTCTATGAGATGTGGCAAAGGCAGTCCTAAGAGGTAAGTACATTGTACATTGCACTCCAGGCCTATTTCAAGAAATTAGAAAAAGTGCAAGAAGAAAATCTAACAGCTCACCTAAAGGAACTAGAGGGAGAGCAATAAGAGCACCCCAAACCCAGGAGGGGAAGAAAAATTTTAAAAAATCAGGGCAGAAATAAACAATATAGAAACCAAAGAAACAGTTGAACAGATCAGTGAAACCAAGAGTTGGTTTTTTGAAAAAGTAAACTAAATTGACAAACCTCTAGGCAGGCTTCTCAAAATGAAAAGAGAGAGCAGTAAAATAGACAAAATCATGAATGAAAACGGACTTATTACAACCTGCCCCTCAGAAATACAAACAATTATCTGGGAATACTATGAAAAATCAGATGTGTAAATTTTTATGTCCTTCTTCTGAGACACTTTCTCAGATCCGGGTCTTAGCCTGATTGCCAATTCCTCATGAAGCTTTCCCTGAATCTCCAAACACGGTTGCTTCTCTTCCTTTGTTATATGCTATATGCTTCCATGACCCCCAGTAGTCCTTCTTTGCTGCACTTTGTGCACTTATAATAACAACAAAGACCTATATAGGACTTGCTATGGGCCAGAAATTCTTCTAAGCACTTTATATTGCTTTCAAATGTAATTCTCATAACAATCTTATGGAGTGGTTGCTATTTTTACTCNAATTACAGTAGAATAAAAGCTTCAGGCCTGTTTGTCTTACTACTGCCCATGATAGTGCCAAAAATCATAGTTAATATTCAATAACTGATCACATAAACAAGTCAATATTTTTGAATGAATATGAAAGAAATAAATAGTGCGGCAAGATGGCGGAAAAGTACGGAGCTCCATGCATTTCGCTTGCACCCATCTTTCAAACAGAGAAGGCCTGAAGTCATAGGACACTGAGCCACAAGAGTTTGGGAGGAGAAAGAGACAGAATACACTGGGAAGGAAACCTCATAAGTGCGTGATTGCGAACTGGGGAAGATAAAAGCGGCCGGGACCCAGAGATTCTGAGGGAGGGGAGGAAACCCTGCTTGCCATGCAGCTTTGGTGAGTGATGAGCAGCTGGGAGCCATGGTGAGCCGAGGCAAGTTGAGTAGAAAGGAAAGAGAAGCTGAGATTGCTCATAGAACCGTCCCTGGAAAAGAGAAAAACTTCGACTTAGAAAGAGAGTGTTTTTTAGTTCTGGCTGCAGTGCAGACTTTGAACTAGGTGCTCCTGGTCCCGGAAGGCGCCAGGAAAAACTGCCTGAGGCTGCTGCATTCCCGGACTCACGCAGGGGTCGGAGGCCTAGGATCCCAGGCTGTATCCCTGCTTTACTCCCATGGATCTGAGGCTGCAACACTTCCCCCACTCCCTACTCAACCCCCAGCAGCAGGGAAGCAGCGACCTGCAGGACTGTTTTGGGTGGTGGAAACAAAGCACTCTGACTGGGACCTGGAAAGGAGGAGGGGCGTCGGGCATAGAACTCAGTCCACCTTGGCTAAGTCCTCAGCACAGGGAGATCGGATCCAAAGGAGTGATTTGCCACGCTTGGTAGAGAAGGGACTGTGGCGATGCGATTTTTCTCCCCACAACCAACAAGGCAGGGCCTCGGGGAGCAGCCAGTGGGACACAGTGGATGCTAGCCCTGCCTACAGGAAACCAAGCCCATCCCCACCAGAGAGCTGTGTTTTTGTTGTTGTTGTTGTTGTTGTTTTAACCTGAGCCTGGGGCAAGACCAGCATGGATGCACTGCCATGATAAATCCTAGATAATTCTTTCTATTTAGATATAATCTCCCTTTTCTCATTCATAACCCTCCACTCTGTTGGTCTGGGCACTCTGATCACTGGTTGGCTTAAACAGTCACATTTAATCCATTCTCTAGATGTACACTCTACACCTCCACCAATACCTGTTTCTCTCTCTCTGGAGTAATCAGACTATATAGTTTCTCTGAGTGCCTCTTAGTCTCTCTGCCTGGTCATTTCATTTCCAATTTTGCTTCCTCCCCGCCCTGTCATTTCTCTCTTTGTATATGCTCTCCCATCAACACTGCATACACTTGGCTCTTTATTTGTAGCTGGGAATTCTAGTTTTATGGCTTTAGACTGTCCTTTGTCTTTTGGGTTTTTTCTTTTTTCTTTTCTTTTCGTCTTTTTTCAATTTTTTCTTTTAATTTTTATTATTTGTCTTCCCTCCTTCCTCTTTTTTTTCTTTTTTGTATTGTTTTGTTTTTTGTCCACTCCTTTTTTTTCCTTTCTTTTTCCCTTTTAGTTTGCGTGTTTATTTCATTTGTCTGTGTGTTTGTGTAATTTGTTCACGGTGTGGTTTTCTGTTTTCTTTTTCCAGGGCTACCTCAAGAAACAAGCCAAAGTACACATGGTGGAGAGTCCCAAATACCACTACGAGTAGGAAAACAAAATAATCAAAGTCTCAACAAGAGAATCCGAGAGACACCATTCAAAGAACACTTCCTGAACAGACAGGCCCTGGACACTCAAAGAGCCATCTTTAATACAGCAGAACATGCAGGCGCAGAGTGCACAACAAGCTTTTAAAATTAACAAGAGATAGAAAGCTACCCAAAATGACAAAACAGAAGAACTCTCCACCAAATAAATTTCAGGAAGAAATGACAGCTAAAGAACTGCTCAAA
>NW_027533123.1:0-7331 GCF_008692635.1 Crocuta crocuta
TACCTGCTAGGAGCTCCCAACGCTGCCTTCTGGGCCAGGGCCTCTATTCTGGGGGCCAGAGTCCCTTACTCAGTGTTCCTTTGGTGGACACCTGCACTCTGAGGATGGCTTTGCACATGCCCACTGCGGACCCGAGCTCTTGCCCCTCAGACCTGAGTCTCAGATGAAGGTCTCTGAGATGCACTGCCCAGGCACAGTGATCGGACGCCGCCACCTCTGGCCACCGGATGTAGGGGCTCCCCGGGCCTGCAGCAGGGACAGACTTTTTCGCTGTGGGCTGGAGTGGGCCTTGTCTCCTGACAGCACCTGGGCCCTCTCCCTCTGCCCACCTGAGCGGCTGCTCCTGACAGATAGTGGGTACCCCATCCTTCCCAGCTCACCCTTCCAACCCCCAAGCCACCCCCCATTCCCTGGTCCTTGAGACCTGGATGCCGAAGTCCAGCCTCACCTAGTGTCCCCATCCCACCTGGGGGCCTGCCCGACTGATTCTGATGTGGGGTCCAAGCTCCTTCCATCCTCCCTCTGCATCCTTACCAGGAATCCCCCCAGGACAGGGGCCCTTCCTTCTGGAGACCCAGGCTCCCTGGTGTCTCTGAGACCTGGCTGCAGAAGTCTGGCCAGACTTGCCCCTGAGAGTCCCCATCCTGCCGACGGCCCTTCGCAGAAGGACACAAGGCCCCAGCTCTGGGAAGTCCCCATTGTGTGTCCTGGGGACCTGAAACCCTCGATCCTCCCTCAGGGTCTTTAATTACCTTCACATCACAGGGTCTGGGAGTCTTCCCTGTGCTGACTCAAGGATTCACACCTCAGACGAAGCCAGACCTCCCTATTCCAAGGTGGAAGTGAAAAAAACTGCAATTGCCCAAACTTGACATCATGGGGCTTCCCATAGCTGACAGCTAGGTTGGGCTTTTATTACTGGTGGGGGCCCCCATAATCCTCCCTCAGGACCGTGCCCTTGATTACTGACAGGACCTGGGCCCTCCCTTCTGCTGACCCGAGTCCAGCACCTTTCAGATCAAAGATTTCCTCTCCTTGAGCTCTCCCCTCCCTCCAAAAGAACTCAAAGGCCATCATATAGGGCTGCGTTTTCCTGAGGCCTCCCAAGGCTAATCGTAGGTGCATGGTGGGGCCGAGGACCCTTCTTTTCTGAGATCGAGGGTCCCTTTACTCCTTCATCAGGATCCTTTCTTGGATTCCTGGAAGGTACTGGCATACCTTTCTGCTGTTCTGAAGACATACCCCTCATCCAAGTCTCAATTTCCTGAGACCTGCATCTCTCTTCCCCAGGAGGAAGTCAGGGGCCTCTATATCTTTCTGCCATGGGGCTCTAGGGGATGACCACAAGGACAGGGTGAAGCCGAGATCCCTCTCTTAAGGTTTGGGAGGTTCCTTCAATGCTCCTTGAAGATCCTCACCTGGGCTTCTGGCATGGCCTTAGGCTCCTCCCTCTGCTGACCTGAGTCCTTCCCCTTCGGGCCAAGGCTTTCACTGCTCTTAGACCCTCGAGGCAGAAATGAAGAGGAGGGGGCACCTATCATCCTGACAGTTCTGCCAGGGTCTCCCAAGCCTGTCATCAGGTTTGGGACTGTATTCTCTGGGCCCTGTGGAGAGGGTGGACCCCCTCAGTCGATAGTCGTGAGTGTCCTCAGCTTCTGTCCCCTTGATTAGATGCTGCCTTGGAAATGCCCCTTTCTTGTTAGATCCAAGTTCTCGCTCAGCTAGCATCCTTGCAGAGGATGCCTCAGGGTTCCATAGTCGATGTTAATGGGCAGCTGCAGCACCTAAGACTTGTAGAGGACGGTCGGAGAAGAAGCATTCTTTCCTATCGTGTTTCTTCACCAGCCAGCCAGGCTTTGTTTTGTTTGAAAAGATTTATTTTCCACATGGAAGAAGGTGAGCGGCAGGATTCGGGGAGATCCTGCTGTTACGAGGTTATTTAACATTGTATCATTGAGTGCAGTGCTTTTCACTTAACCCTCACCTCTAGTTAAAAAATATGTATTTTATGTCTCTACCAAGTGTCTAATTAGAATATTCATAACATTTCATGAAAGAGTGTCTACACTTACTGTGTGTGGATCACTCTGAAACTTCTTATTCTATTTCCAGTTCATTCTCTTTTTTCTCATCTCTATGAATTATTTATTTTATAACTGGAAGTTTGTGTTTCTTTATTCTCTTCACCTATTTCCTCCATCCCACCACCCTCTTCTCTCTTGCAACCACCAGTTTTTTTCTGTGTATTTATGAATCTTTCCAGTGCATTCTTCTAATAAAATAATGTTTTGAAAGGCCACTCCTCACTCGTCAAAAGATCAAAAAATATAGAAGTAGAACCAATGAATTACCAAAATAGTAATTAGTAAAAGTTTATTAGGCATACACCAAAAAGACAATTTGTGAACTAGGAACACTCAGTCCAAACATGAAATGTGGCTAGGGGTGTATTGTTGTAAAGCAGTTTATATAGTGAGAAGGCAGCGGCTGTTTATTCCTTACAGTGATAGGTTATAATATCAGAATTTTCTTAAATAATAGGGAATTGATTAGTAATTTCCTCATATCACTTTTGAGAAACAATTTAAGTTTTGCTTATGCTTTTTAAAGGTATAAGCCAGAAATGACCCAGGTTGTTAGTCTTGCAAAATAAGCTAAATTAAGCTTAGTTTATGTGGTTTAATTGGTTTTGTCTGCTCAGGGTGTTTTCAAGGCTGGTGTCCTTTTGTTTTTGATTGTTAACTCACTAAAATTGTTTCAGGTGGTTATTATCACAGATTTTTTTTTTTTTTTTGGAGGAGACTTACTACTTCAATCATCCCATGTTTCTTTCGGTTCTGATATTCCCCCAGGGTTACTGGCATCTGTGATTTGAGGACCTGCCTCATATTTCCGCAAAAAGTAGAAGCAGAAGTTGAAAATCGTTCCCACTGCCTATTCTGTCACCTGCATTTATGCAGCCTACAGCACCTCCTAACTTCCCTGCTGCTCCCCATTCCCCTGCCTCAGACACTAGCACCAGCTAAGCAATCTTCAGTGTCTCCCAGAGCTTTTTCAGTTTTGTTTACATTTTTTTATATTTCTCTCCTCTCCTTTTTATAAATATTGATTGAGTGTTGATTTTAAGAGTGGAAGTCAGCAGTTGGAAGTTGACGGTCATCTTGGCACCTACAGATAAGGCATTAAACTTGTAAATAATTTAAGGATAATTCCCATTTTTATAATATGCTACTCATTAATGAATATGTTTTAGTGCTCTATTTGGAGCTGCTCTTAGTTGGATTCATCAACAGATAGATTTATTTTTGTCTCCATTAGTATCTTGTACATTCTTTTTAGGCAATATTGAATTTTGTTGCCTTTTGAATGGGATATTTTCTCTTAAATGTTCTAATTAATTACTGCTTTTATGTGGCAAGGTTCTTGATTTTGCTATAATGATCTTCCATATAACATTTTTCGGAAGTCTCTTACTTATTTGAATATTCTGTCTTCCTANACTTTTTCTCAAAGCATCTATATTCTTATTTTTGCTAAAAGCACCTTGAAATTTATGGTCCTTCACACTTAAAATCCTGGAGCTATAGTTGCCTCCTCCCCTATATTTTCTCCAGGTCTAATAAGCAATCGTGCTTCTTCTTTTCTTTCTTCTGCTGAGCCATCATGTCTATTAATATTTTCCTGTATCACTCTATTTGCCAACTATGTAACCATATACCTATCTTTCTATGTATCTCTCTCCCAATTTTTAGTCTGGAATTACGAAGATCCAGTCTCAGCCCCTCAGTTGCCTAACAAGACTTCTGCTCTACTCACCCCATACCTTCTTCAAAATTTCTGACAAATAGTAGACAAAATTCCCTGCTTTCATGTGTTCCTCTCAAAAATTTATTCCTTTGTCTAAGCCAGTTTCACCTGGAATGCCCTTAATTTTTTTTGTCTCTAATCATCCCCAATTTAGTCATCCCCTAAAACTATTCTAAGTGCCCACATTCTCCATGGGGCTTTTCTCAAGTCTTCAGACTCACACTAACAGAAAGCTCTCACTAGTATCTTTCAAAAAATAGTCAATTGGAAACTCCACATGTTCTAGAATGGTAGTTAATCGAGAATCTTAAGTCATACTAAGAATTTATACTTGTATAGTGTTTATTCTGTACTAAGCACTAATCTAAATACTTCCATTTGTTAAATTCAATTATTCATAACAACTTATAAAGTAGATACAATTACAATCCGTATTTTTTTTTCTTTTGAATATTTACGGTTTCGTTTATTTAGTTATTTATTTATTGTTTCAAGTTTTTGTTTAAATTCAAGTTAGTTAACATATAGTATAATATTTTCAGGAGTAGTATTTAGAGATTCATCACTTATATATAATATCCAATGCTAATGACAACATGAGCCCTTCTTAATCCCTATCACCCATTTAACCCATTGCCCTGTCCATTCCCCACCCCCAGCAACCCTCAGTTTGTTCTCTATGCTTATGAGTATGTTTTATGGTTTGCCTCTCTCTTTTTATTTCCCCCATGTTCATCTTTTTTGTTTCTTAAATTCCAATATGAGTGAAATCATATGGTATTTTTCTTTCTCTGATTTATTTTGCTTAGGATAATATACTCTAACTCCATCCATGACATTGCAAATGGCAAGATTTTATTCTTTTTGATAACTGAGTAATATTCCATTCATGTATATGTGAATATATAACATTTTCTTTATCCATTTATTAGTCAATGCACACTTGTGATTTGGACTTCTTCCTTTATTTGACTGTTGTTGATACTGCTGCTATAAACATCATGGTACATGTGTCCCTTTGAATCAGTATTTTTGTATCCTTTAGGTAAATACCTAGTAGTGCAATGGCTGGATCACAGGGTAGTTCAATTTTTAATTTTTTGAGAAACCTCCATACTATTTTCCAGAAAGGCTGAAGCTTGCATTCCTACCAAAAGTGTAAGAAGTTCCCCTTTCTCTGCAACTTTACCAACACCTGTTATTTCCTACGTTGTTAATTTTAGCCATTCTGACAGGTGTGAGGTAGTATCTCATTGTAGTTTTGTAGTTCCCTGATGATGAGTGATGTTGAGCATCTTTTCATGTATCTTTTGGCCATGTATGTCTTCTTTGGAAAAATGTCTATTCATGTCTTCTGCCCACTTCTTAACTAGATTACTTGTTTTTTAGGTGTTGAGTTTGATAAGTTCATTATAGATTTTGGATATTAACCCTTTGTCAAATATGTCTTTTGCAAATATCTTCTCCCATTCCAAAGGTTGCCTTTTACTTTGTTGATTATTTCCTTTGCTGTGCAGAAACCCTTTACCTTGATGAAGTCCAAATACTTCATTTTTGCTTTTCTCTCCCTTGCCTCCAGAGAAGTATCTAGTAAGAAGTTGCTGTGGCTGATGTCAAAGAAGTTGCTGCCTGTATTCTTCTCTAGAATTCTGATGGTTTCAGTCTCACATTTAGGTCTTTCATCCATTTTGAATTTATTTTTGGGTATAGTGTAGGAAAGAAGTCCAGTTTCATTTTTCTGCATGTTTACTGTCTAGTTTTCCCAAGACCAGTTTTTTAAAAGACTATCTTTTTTCCATCAGATATTCTCTTATCTTTTTGTTGAAGATTAGTTGACCATATAGTTGTGGGTCCATTTCTGAGTTTTCCATTTTTTCCCACTGATCAATGTATGTTTTTGTACCAATACCATACTGTCTTGATGACTACAGTTTTGTAGTATAGTGTAAGTCCAGAATTGTGATGTCTCCAACTTTGCTTTTTTTTTCAAGATTGCTCTGGTTATTTGGGATCTTTTATGATTCTATATAAATTTTAGGATTATTTGTTCTAGCTCTGTGAAAAATGCTGGTTGTATTTTGATAGAAATTGCATGAAATATGTATATTACTTTGGGTAGTATATACATGTTAACAATATTTGTTCTTCCAATCCATAAGCATGGAATGTTTTTCCATTTCTTTGTGTCATCTTCAGTTTCTTTCATATGTCTTTTATAGTTTTCAGAGTACAGATATTTTATCTCTTTGGTTAGTTTTTTTTTCCCCTAGATATCTTATGGTTTTTGTTGCAATTGTAAATGTGATTGATTTCTTGACTTCTCTTTTTGCTACTTCATTATTGGTGTATAGAAATGCAACATTAAAAAAAAAAGAAATGCAACAGATTTCTGTACGTTGAGTTTTGTATCCTGCAACTTTACTGAATTTGTTTATCAGTCCTAGCAATATTTTGGTGGAGTCTTTTGGGTTTTCTACATAGAGTATCATGTCACCTATGAATAGTTGAAGTTTGACTTCTTCCTTGCTAATTTGGATGCCATTTATTTCTTCTCATTGCCTGATTGCTGAGGCTCAGACTTCCAGTACTGTGTTAAATAACAATCGAGAGAATAGACATCCCTGTCTTGTTCCTGACCATAGAGGAAAAGCTCTCAGTTTTTCTCTATGGAGGATGATATTAGCTGTGGGTTTTTAATATATGGCCTTTATCATGTTGTGGTATATTCCCTCTAACTCTACTTTGTTGAGGGTATTTTTTTAAATCAAGAATTAATGCTATACTTTGTCAAATGCTTTTTCTGCATCTATTGAGAGGACTATATGGTTCTTATCCTTTCTTGTGCTGATATGGTATATCATCTTGATTGATTTGCCAGTAATGAACCACCCTTGCAGCCCAGGAATAAATCCCACTTGGTCATAGGGATTAATTCTTTTAATGTACTGTTGGATTTGATTTGCTATTATTTTGTTTAGAATTTTTACATCTGTGTTCATCAGGGATATTGGCCTGATGGTATTTTTTTGGTATTTGGTATTTGGTATTTTGTATTTTGGTGTTTGGTGTTTTTGTTTTTGTTTTTAAGTGGGGTCTTTGTCTGGTTTTGGAATCAAGGTAATCCTGGACTCATAGAATGAGTTTGGAAGTTTTCCTTCAATTTTTATTTTTTGAAACAGTTTGAAAAGAATAGGTATTAACTATTCTTTAAATGTTTGGTAGAATTCCTCTGAGAAGGCACCCGAGCCTGTGTTTTGTTTGTTGGAAGATTTTTTATTACTGATTTTAGTTTCTTTTGTGGTTATCAGTCTGTTCAAGTTTTCTATTTCTTCCTGTTTCATTTTGGTAGTTTATGTTTCTAGGAATTTATCCATTTCTTCCAGATTGCCCAATTTGTTGGCTTACAGTTTTCATAACATTCTTTTATAAAATTGTGTTTCTGTGGTATTGGTAGTGATCTCTCCTCTCATTCATGACTTTGTTTATTTGGGTCCTTTCTCTCTCTCTCTCTCTTTCGACTATTC
>NW_027533123.1:7338-17275 GCF_008692635.1 Crocuta crocuta
CTGATCTTTATGATTTCCTTTTAACGTTTAAACTTCATTTGTTTTTATTTTCTCTTTTATGTATATGATAAGGTTTGTGTATTTGAGATTTTTCTTGTTTGTTGAGGTATGCCTGTAATGCTAAACATTTCCCTCTTAGGACTGCTTTTGCTGTATCCCAAAGATTTTGGATCATTGTGTTTTCATTTTCATTTGCTTCCATGTATTTTTTATTTCTTCTTTAATTTCCTAGTTAACCCATTCATTCTTTTTAAAGATTTTTTTAAAAAGTTTATTTATTTATTTTGAGGAGAGAGATAGTACAAGCAGTGAAGGAGCAGAGAGAGAGAGAGACAAAACCCCAAGCAGGCTCCATGCTCTCAGTGCAGAGCCTGATGTGGGACTCGAACTCATGAACCATGGAATCATGACCAAAGCTGAGATCAAGAGTCAGACCCTTAACTGACTGAGCAACTTAGCCGCCCCCACCCATTCATTCCTTAGTAGGATGTTCTTTAACCCCCATATATTTTCATTTTCTTTCTTGTGGTTGACTTCAAGTTTCATAGTGTCATGGTCTGAAATATGCATGGTATTATGTCAATCTTTCTATATTTGTTGAGGGCTGATTATTGACCCAGTATACGATCTATTTGGGATAATGTTCATATGTACTCAAAAAGAATGTGTATTCTACTATTTTACAATGAAATGTTCTGACTATATCTGTTAAATCCATCTGGTCCAGTGTGTCATTCAAAGCCATTGTTTCCTCATTGATTTTCTGCTTAGATAATCTGTCCATTGCTGTAAGTGGGGTGTTAAAGTCCCCTTCTATTACCATATTATTATCAATGAGTTTCCTTATGTTTGTAATTAATTGTTTTGTATATTTGGGTTCTTCCAAGATGGAGACATAAATATTTACAATTGTTAGATCTTCTTATTGGATAGACCTTTTAATTATGATATAGTGCTTTTTATTTCTTGTTACAGTCCTTGTTTTAAAATCTAGTTTGTCTGATATAAGCATGGCAACTTATGGACCTTGGCCAGAGTGTGGCAAGTTTTAACTAGGTGTGCCTGGTGGGTTTGTTAAAAGAGACCTGATGCTATTTCTTTTTTTTTTTTTTAATATTTTTATTTATTTCTAGGAGAGAGAGAGAGACAGCGTGGGCAGGGGAGGGTCAGAGAGAGAGGGAGACACAGACTGTGAAAAAGTGTCCAGGCTCTGAGCTGGCAGCCAGCACGGAGCCCGACGCGGGGCTCGAACCCACGAACCGCGAGATCATGACCCAAGCGAAAGTCGGACGCTTAACCGACTAAGCCACCCAGGCGCCCCGACCTGATGCTATTTCTATTAGAGCTGGGGACTTGCAGCACTCTTTAGTCAGTAGACATGGTGCATGCAGGGAAGTTTTTGCTGGTCTCCTGGGGGAGGGGCCTGATGCTCTGGTTCTTATGTATGATTGCCCTAGAAAAGCAGCACCTGCAGAGCACAGGGATCTGGGCCTTGGTGTAGTGATTTAAGCTTCCACTGTTGGCACTGTGCTGCTTAATGAAGTTAGTTTATGACGTGGGGTGGGGGAGAGAAATAGTGACAGCCCCCTCCCTCATCCCCAGAGGGGGAGTTTGTGGCCCATCACTACCTGAGATGCTCTTGCAGAAGAATGAACAATCTCTCTTCATATGTCCCAGGCATCCCTCAGATCCATGCATTCACCCAGTCTGTGTCTGGGCTATCTGTCCACCCACCAGTGTAGTGCACCTGTGTTTTATCCCAGGCAGCCTGGCTGAGTTTATTTTTTATTTTCTTAAACAGTTTATTGTCAAGTTGGATTCAGTGTACCATTTTTTTTTCTGTATCATTTATATCTGCTCTGATCTTTATTATTTCCTTTCAACCTTTAAACTTCATTTGTTTTTCTTTTTTATGTGTACAATTAGGTTTCTGTATTTGAGACTTTTCTTGTTTGTTGAGGTATGCCTGTTATGCTATACATTTCCATGTGAATTTTGGTTGTGAGTGTGTGTTTAGGAATTTGTCCATTTCTTCCAAGTTGTCCAATTTGTTGGCATATAATTTTTCATAGTATTCCCTGATAATTGCTTGTGTTTCTGAGGGGTTGTTTGTAATTCATGATTTTGTCTATTTGAGTGCTCTCTCTTTTCTTTTTGAGAAGCCTGGCTAGAGGTTGGTCAATTTTGTTTATTTTTTCAAAAAACCAATTCTTGGTTTCATTGATCTGTTCAACTTTTTCTTTGGTTTCTATATTGTTTATTTCTGCCCTGATTTTTATTATTTCTCTTCTCCTACTGGGTTTGGGGTGCTCTTGTTGCTCTCCCTCTAGTTCCTTTAGGTGAGCTGTTAGATTTTGCACTTATGTTTTTTCTAATTTCTTGAAATAGGCCTGGAGTGCAATGTACTTTCCTCGTAGGACTGCCTTTGCCTCATCCCATAGAGTTTGGATTGTTGTTTTTTCATTTTCACTTGTTTCCATATATTTTTAAATTTCTTCTCTAATTGCATGATTGGCCCATTCATTCTTTAGTAGGGTGTTCATTAACTTCCATGGTTTTGGAGGTTTTCCAGACTTCTTCCTGTGATTGATTTCGAGTTTTATAACATTGTGAGCTGAAAGTATGCATGGTATGATCTAAATTCTTTTATATTTATTGAGGGCTGCTTTATGACACAGTATGTGATTTATCTTGGAGAATGTGCCATGAGCACTTGAGAAGAAAGTGAATTCCATGGCCTCAGGATGTAGAGTTCTAAATATATCTGTCAAAACCATCTGGTCCAATGTGTCATTCAAGTCCATTGTGTCTTTATTGATTTTCTGTCTACTTGATCTGTCCATTGCTTGTAAGTGGCGTATTAAAGTCCCCTGCTATTAGCACATTCTTATCCATAAGAATGTTTCTGTTTGTGACTGTTTTATATATTTAAGTGCTTCCATATTTGGTGCATAGACATTTGTAACTGTTAGTTCTTCCTGATGGATAACCCTGTAATTATTATATAATACCCTTTTTCATCCCTTGTTACTGTCTTTACTTTAAAGTCCAGTTTGTCTGATATAATTATAGCTACTCCAGCTTTCTTTTGACTTCCTGTAGCATGATAGATATTTCTCCATCCCCTTACTTTTAATCTGAAGGTATCTTCCAATCTAAAATGCATTTCTTATAGAGAGCAAATAGATGGATTTTGTTTTTTTATCCATTCTGCTACCCTATGTCTTTTGATCGGAGCATTCAGCCCATTTACATTCCGTGTTATTATTGAAATATGTGGGTTTAGAGTCATTGTGTCCTTTGTGGGGTTAATGCTTGTGGTGGTGTGTCTGGTGTCTTCGTTCCTTGCAAAATTTCCCTCAGAGTCCCCCTCAGGATTTCTTGTAGGACTGGTTTAGTGGTGACGAATTCTTTCAATTTTTGTTTATTTGGAAAGACATTTATCTCTCCTTCTATTCTGAATGACAGCTTGCTGGATAGAGGGTTCTTGGCTGCATATTTTTTCTGTTCATGACATTGAAGATTTCCTACCATTCCTTTCTGGTCTGCCAAGTTTGAGTAAATAGGTCTGTCACCACTCTGATAGATTTCCCTTTGTATGTTAGGTTCCTTTTATCTGTAACTGCTTTCAGAATTCTCTCTTTGTCCTTATATTTAGCCAGTTTCACTATGATATGTTGTGTAGAAGGTCGATTCAAGTTACGTCTGAGGGGAGTTCTCTGTGCCTCTTGGATTCCAGTGTCTGTTTCCTTCCCCAGATTTGGGAAGTTCTCTGCTATAATTTGTTCAAGGACTCCTTCAGTGCCATTCCCTCTCTCTTTCTCCTCTGGAATTCCTAAAATACGGATATTTTTCCATTTGATTGTGTCACTCAGCTTTCAAACTCTCATGTTCCTGGATCAGTGTCTCTCTTTTTCTCGGCTAGCTCTTTTTCTATAATTGTGTCATCTAAATCCCTTATTCTCCTTTCTGCCTCTTCAATCCGTGCATTGGATGCCTCCATTTTATTGTGTATCTCATCTATAGCATTTTAAAATTCTTCACAACTATTTTTAAGCTCCATAGTCTTTGTATCAATAGTTTCTCTGATGTCTTCCATGCCTTTTTCAAGCCCAGCGATTAATTTTCTGTCTATTGTCCTAAATTATTTTTCAGTTATGTTGCTTATGTCTGTTTTGAGCATTTCTTTAGCTGTCATTTTTTTCCTGGAATTTCTTTAGAGGAGAGTTCTTCCATTTCGTCATTTTGGCTAGCTTTCTGTCTCTTGTTAGTTTTAAAAGCTTGTTATGCTCTCTGTACCTGTGAGTACTGATATATTAAAGAAGGCTCTTTGACTGTCCAGGGCCTGTCCATTCAGGAAGTGTTCTTTGAATGGCATCTCTTAGTCTCTCTTGTTGAGACTTTGGTTATTTTATTTCCCTACTGTAGTGGTGTTTGGGACTCTCCACCATGTGTACTTTGGCTTGTTTCTTGAGGTATCCCTGCAAAAGAAAACAGACAGACAAACACACAGGGAACAAAGGCATGCAAATGTACAGAGAAATCTAACAAATGTGCAAACTGAAAGGGAAAAACAAAAAGAAAAAAAAAGAAGGGAATGAAAAGAAGGATGAAAAACAAATAATAAAAATAAAAATAAAAAAATAAAAAGGAAGCAAAGCAAAGAAAAAACCGCAAAAGATAAGGGATAGTCTAAAAGCATAAAACCAGAATTCCCATGTTCAAATAAAGAGCCGGGTGTATGCAGTGCTGATGGAAGAGCATATACAAAGAGAGAAATGACAGGGTGGGGAGGAAGCAAAATTGGAAGAGAAATGACCAGGCAGAGAGACTAAGAGACTTAATTCAGAGAGAGAAAGAGGAGAATATGGTAAGAGGTGAGGAGAAAGAAATGACGATGTTACTCAGAGAAACTATATAGTCTGATTACTCCAGAGAGAGAGATAGTAAGGTAGCAGTGGAGGTGTAGAATATACATCTAGAGAATGGATTAAATGTGATTGTTTAAGCAAAATAATGACCAGAGTGCCCAGTCCAGCAGAGGGGAGGGAATGAATGAGACAAGGGAAAATATATCTGAATAGNGAGAGACTAAGAGGCTTAATTCAGAGAAAGAAAGAGGAGAATATGGTAAGAGGTAAGGAGAAAGAAATGAAGATAATGTTACTCAGAGAAACTATATAGTCTGATTACTCCAGAGAAAGAGGGATAGAAAGCTAGTGGTGGAGGTTTAGAATATACATCTAGAGAATGGATTAAATTTGACTGTGTAAGCAAACCAGTGACCAGAATAACCAGTCCAGCAGAGGGGAGGGATAGGAATGAGACAAGGGGAAATATATCTGAATAGAAAGAATTGATCTAGAATTAATCACAGCAGTGCGTCCTTGTTGGTCTTACCCTGGGCTCTGGTAAAAAAACAAAACAAAACAAAACAAAAAAACAGCTCTCTAGGGGAGATGGGCGTGGTTTGGTGTAGGCGGGTCTTAGCCTCCACTGTGTCCTGCGGGCTGCTCCCTGAGATCCTGCCCTGGTGGTTGTGGGGAGAAAATGGCGGTGCCCCAGTCCCCTCTTGACCCAAGTATTGCAACTCACTGTTTTGGGTCTGATGTCACTATGCAGTGGGCGTAGCCAAGTGGGCCATGCTCTATGTCCAAAGCCATGCCTCATTTCCAGATCTTAGTCTGTGGGCCCCATTGATACCGCCCGAAACATAAACCTTTAGGCTGAGTCCCTCTGAGCAGTTTCAAGCTGGTCGCCTCCCCACTGGGAATCCAGCGTAGCCAGAAGAGCGGCGGAGCGGCTTCAGGCATGCCGCTTCTCCTCCAGGTTGAGCTGGTGAGCAGAGGAGCAGTTTTTCCCGGGGCACCTGGGACCAGTGCATCCTGCTCAAGGTAAGCTGCACAGATGGAAACCGGATCCCTCTGTGTCCTGAGCCAAGCTTTTTCTCTTCTCCAGGGACAGGGGCAGTTCCTTGAGCAGTTTTAGCCGCTCTTTCTTTTCCCCTAGACTCACCGCAGCTCCCCACAAAGGGCTTCCCTCCCCTGCCTCTGTGTCTCTGGTCCTGGCCCATTTTTATCTTCCCCAGTTTGCACTCACACTATAAGGTTTTCTCAGCGGACTCTGTCTCCTTTTCCTCCCAAACTCCTGGATTCTGTAAGGGTTCCTATGGCTTCAGGCCTTCTCCATTTGAGAGACAGGGGCAAGTGAAATGTACTGAGCTCCCTACTTCTCCGCCCTCTCGCCTCCTCCTCAAGAAGGGCTTATCTGGCTGAGTTTCCAAACTCCAAACTTTAGGGCCCTAGTGTGGTGTGGACTGGTGGTGGTCCTCTGGAGGAGGGTCTCACCTCACTGTGGCTGGTGCAGATTTTTCCAAGAAGGGCAGTTGAACCAAAGTGCAGGANGGGGGAGAGTAATGGTGCCTGGCAGATCTTTTGTCTTCAGAGAGGCAATATCCTCTCTCCCATATGCACTCCAAGAAGGGGGAACCATCTCTCCCAGTGCATCCCAGGTTATCCTCCGATTGAGCCTGCTACTGGGCTACTTGCCTCCTTCTCCACAGGAACACTGCAATGCCTGCCCGGGTTCCACAGCAGCTGTGGCACAGACCTCTAAAATTCCAATCTTTGAGCTCCGCTGGTTGTAAAAACTCACAATAATCCCCCGTTCTCATTTTCCTAGTCAGTGGCTTTGTGGAAATGTTTTCGTGTGTGCTCCTTTCTCTCTCTCTCTCTCTGTCTCCCTCTCTATCTCTCTCCTCTCTATATGATCAGGGGTCCCTCCCTTGCACAGCACTCATGATCCTTTTTACCCGCACATCATGTCTCTGCATGATGAACATTCCATGATATGTTCTCTTCTATCCCTTTAGTCGTGCAGTTTGTTCTCTCAATCCTCAGATTAATTTCTTTGGTGTTCAGAGAATGATTTCATATTTATCTAGCTGTGTTCAAGGGACAAGGCATGCCTAGGGTCCTCCTGCTACTTTGCTATCTTAGATAAAAATATTTAATAGATAATATTGTCACCAAATATTATGTTTCTTTTCAATATTCATATCTCTTATTTGTTTTGATATTCATAGCTGTATGTGTTCCAGTGCAGTATTGCACAGTAGAGGAGAGGGCATACATTTTTGTCCCTTGATTTAATGGGAAATGTTCTAATATTTCACATTTAATTGTGTTTGCTATAGAACTTAGGAGTTTGAAGTTCTAGTCTTGTGTTAGTTTACTTTCTTTTAACCATGAGCTAGTTTTGAATTTCTTTCAAAGGCATTTTATGTACCATTGGCATAATCAAGTATTTTCTTTCTCCTTTAATTTCTACAGGGAATTATAACTGAAAATATTTTCTAATGTTAAATCATTTTGTTCCTCAGGTACAGTCTATTTGTTTATTTAATTCACTGCTATGTGGAATATGCTATTAAGTTAGTTAGAATATTTGCTGCTATGTGAGTGAGCTTGGGTCAAGCGTTCTGTTCATGGGATGTTCCCACCTGGCTTTTGAATGAAGGAGCACTAGCCTGGCAAAATAAGTTGAATAATTGCCCATTTTGATATGCTTTGGAAGAGTTTACATAAGGTGGTAATTTCCTTTTCTCTGACTNTATCTTCAGTGTGGTTTTGATTTGTATTTCCCTGATGAGGAGGGATGCTGAGCATCGTTTCATGTGTCTGTTGGCCATCTGGATGTCCTCTTTGGAGAAATGTCTGTTCATGTCTTTTGCCCTTTTTTTCACTGGATTCTTTGTTTTTCAGGTGTGGAGTTTGGTGACTTCCTTAGAGATTTTGGATACTAACCCTTTATCTGATATGTCATTTGCAACTATCTTTTCCCATTCGTCAGTTGCCTATTAGTTTTATAGACTGTTTCCTTTGCCGTGCAGAAGCTTTTTATCTTGACGAGAATCCCAATAGTTCATTTTTGGTCTTGATTCCCTTGCCTTTGGAGATGTGTCGAGTAAGAAATTGCTGTGGTTGAGGTCAAGGAGGTTGTTTCCTGCCTTCTCTAGGGTTTTGATGGTTTCCTGTCTCACATTCAGGTCCTTTATCCATTTTGAGTTTATTTTTGTGTATGGTGTGAGAAAATGATCTAGTTTCATTCTTCTGCATGTTGCTGTCCAGTTCTCCCAGCACCATCTCTTAAAGAGGCTGTCTTTTTTCCATTGGATACTCTTTCCTGCTTTGTCAAAGATTAGTTGGCCATACATTTGTGGGGCCAATTCTGAGTTCTCCATTCTATTCCATTGGTCTATGAGTCTGTTTTTGTGCCATTACCATACTGTCTTGATGATTACAGCTTTACTTAAGAAGAAAAAAAACATAAGATATTTGGTGCAATTTCCCTGTGAAATTGTCTGGTACTGGAATTATGTTTGTTGGGAGTTTTTTGATTACTGGTTCTATTTCTTTGCTGGTTATCAGTCTGTTCAAATTTTCTATTTCTTCCTGTGTCAGTTTTGATAGTTTATATGTTTCTAGGAATTTATCTATTCTAGATTGACCAATTTGTTGCCGTATAATTTTTGTTTCATAATATTCTCTTATAACTGTTTGTATTTCTGTGATATTTTTTGTTATTTCTCCCCTCTCTTTTGTGATTTTATTTGAGTTCCTTCTGTAATTTTTTCTTCTTAAGTATGGCTAGAGGTTTATCAATTCCATCAAATTTTTTCAAAGAACCAACTCTTGGTTTCATTGATCTCTTCTATTTTTTTTAGTTTATGTATCATTTATTTCTGCCCTAATCTTTATGATCTCTTATCTTCTGCTGGTTTTACATTTTTTTGTTGTTATGTTTATAACTCCTTTATGTGTAAGTTTAGGTTGCTTATTTGAGATTTTTCTTGCTTCTTGAGGTAAGCCTTTATTGCTCTAAGCTTTCCTTTTAGAACTGTTTTTCCTGCATCCCAAATGTTTGGACCATTGTGTTTTCATTTTCATTTCTTTCCATGTAATTTTTAGTTTCTTTTTTATTTCCTGGTTGGCCCATTTATTGTTTTTTAGCATGTTATTCAACCTCCATGTATTTGTACTCTTTCCAGAATTTTCTAGTAGTTGATTTCTAGTTTCATAGTGTTGTTATCAGAAAAGATGCATGGTATGATTTCAATTGTCTTGAATTTGTCGAGGCTTGTTTTATGGGCTATTATGTGATCTGTTCTGGAGAATGTCGGGTGTACACTTGAAAAGAATGTGTATTCTGTTTTAGCATGGAATGTTTTGAATATATCTGTTAAATCCATCTGTTTTAATGTGTCCTTCAAATCCATTGTTTCCTTGTCATTTTCTGTTTAGATGATCTATCCATTGATGTAAGTGGGATGTTCAAGCCCCCTACTGTTATGGTATTATATTATCAGTTATTTCCTTTATGTTTGTTATTAACTGTTTTTATATATTTGGGTCTACTATGTGGGGTGCATAAATATTTACAATTGTTATATCTTCTTTTATAATTGTCCCCTTTATTATTATATAGTGTCTTGTTACCCTCATTCTTTTAAATTCTATTTTGTTTGATGCAAGTATTGCTACTCTGACCTTCTTTTGACATCCATTTGCATGATAGATGTTTCTCCATCCCCTCACTTTCAACCTGCAGGTTTCTTTAGGTCTAAATGAGCCTTTTGTATGCAGCATATAAATGGGTCTTGTTTTTTATCCTTTCTGATACTCTGTGTATTTTGATTGGAGTATTTAATCCATTTATGTTCAAAGTAATTATTGATAGAAATATATTGCCATTTTAATATTTTATTTAATATTTAATATTTGTTTTGTGGTTGTTTCTGATGATTTTCTATGATCCCTTCTGTTCTTTCTGTTTCATGGTTTGCTGATTTTTTTTTTATATATTTGGATTCCTTTCTCATTACTCTTTGCATTTTTATTTAGCAGTTTTTCATTATATGTTTACCATTAGGTTTGTA
>NW_027533123.1:17354-18788 GCF_008692635.1 Crocuta crocuta
CTTCTCATTTTTTAGTTATATGTTTTATATTTTACTTCCTTTTATTTTGATTTTGTTGGCTGATTTCCTAAATATTCATTTTTACTGTGTTTGTATTTTCCTACCTTTATACTGTCACTTTTTGTCTCTCCTTTCGACTCAAAGAGTCCCCTTTAATATTTGTTGCAAGGCTAGTTTAGTGGTCATGAAGTCCTTTAGTTTTTGTTTGTCTGCGAACCTCTTTATCTTTCCTTCTATTCTATTTTTTAAATATTATTTATTTATTTAGAGAGAAAGAGGGAGAGAGAATCCCAAGTAAGCTCTGTACTGTCAATGCAGAGCTCGACTTGGGGCTCAGTCTCACGAACTGTGAGACCAGGACCTGAGCCAAAATCAAGAGTTGGATGCTTAACTAACTGAGCCACCCAGGTGCCCCTTTCTCCTTCTATTCTAAATGATAACCTTTCTGTATAGAGTACTCTTGGCTGTGTTATTTTTTTCATTCAACACTTTGAATTCATCTTGCCATTCTCTCTGGTTTGGAAATTTTCTCCTGAAAAATCTGCTAAACTTATGGATTTTCCCTTATAAATTACTGTCTTCTTTTTCTCTTCTTTTTCTGGGACTTCCATAACATGAATGTTATTACCTTTCATGGAGTCACTGAGTTCTCTAAGCCTGTTTTCATTCTGTATAATTCATTTTTCTCTCTTTTGTTCAGCTTGATTAGTTTCTATTACTTTGTCTTTTAGGTAACTAATTTGTTCCTCTATTTCTTCTATCCTGCTGTTCATTCTGTCAAGTGTGTTTCTCATTTTGTTTATTGATCCCTTTAGATCTGCTGTGTCATACCTTATCTCTGTGTTATCATCTCTATCATGCCTTCCACTCTTTTCTCAGATCCAGTGAATATGCTTATGATCATTACTTTAAATCCTCTATCAGACATGTTACTTATATCTGCTTTGCTTAGATCTCTGGCCATGGACTTGTCCTATTCTTTCATTTGGGATAAATTTCTCTATCTTCTCTTTTGTTGAAGTCTCTGTAGCTGCTTTTGTGTTAGGAAAGTCAGCTGCATCTCCTATTCTTGAAGGTAATGGCCTTACGAAGAATTCTCTTAGTGCCCTGCTATGTGGTAGCCCCTGTTTCTCAGGGCCTGGTGCTTCCAGGGGTGTATTCAATGTATGTTTCATGCACTCTGATGTTGTGTCTTGGCCGCTTTAGGCCAATTACCTTCAGAGGCTCTCTTCAGAGCCTCTCTTTGCCTATTGTGGACAGTGGTCCCAGGCCTGAATGTGATGAGTTTTAACTAGGTGTGCTCTTTTCTGCTTGTAAAATGTGACCTGTCACCACTGCTGCAGGAACTGAGGTGTCAATAGACGCCTGTATCAGAAGATGCAGTGTGAGCAGTGGTTTGGGCCTGTCCTTTGAGGGGGGGGGGAGTGCATCAGG
>NW_027533123.1:18850-20474 GCF_008692635.1 Crocuta crocuta
TGGGACTTAGGCGAGTGTGACCAGGGGGGTGGTTCCACCAGAGTGACCAGGTGGGGCTTGGTGTGAGCAAGTTAGATATGAGTGTTAGTACTGTACTGCTTCCTGCAGGTGGCCTTGTGTTTATGCTGAGTGGTGGGAGATAGATATGGTGCTGGCAAGTTCCTTTGCTCCTCAAAGGGTCTCTCTGTGAATGCTGTCTCTCTGGGATATGACCTGAGGTGAATGAATAACCTCCCCATTGTGTGCCCCGGGCACTCTTTGGATTGCTGCTTCGATGCTGTATGTCCACAGGTTATTTGCTTACCTTCTCTCCAAGAGCAGTGTAATGCCTTCCAGGCTCTGTCACAGCCAAACATTCTGACCTTTAAAACTCTAGGCTTTAAGCCCTGCAGCATGCTACAAGTCACAAAACTCAGCCCCTCTTGCTTTCCAAGCCAATTGCTAAGGAGTTTCATTTTCCTCAAGTGGCCCTCTGTGTGCTGGTCTGTCTCTTGGTCTTCTCTACAACTGCAGTTCCCTATTCATTGCAGAGGCAGCCACAATATGTTTCTCTTGCAAACCACATCTCCATACTTCCTTCTTTGATGTGGCCTCTTTACCTTTAGTTGTGGAGTTTGTTCTGCCAGTCTTCAGGTTAATTTCTGGGATATTTAGGATGATTTGATAGTTATCTAGTGACATTTTCAAGATGAGACAAGGTTCTCCTACTATGCTGCCATCTTCCAACTGTGTCCAAAGACCTTTTTTCTTCTTTTTCATTTTTGTTTGAGTTTTATTTCTCAAGACTTCCTGGAGGTTTGTTTTATTATTGTAAAGAAGTACCTTGGTGTTTATATTTTATTATTTATTATTTGTTTTATTTGTGTAATTTATCTTTTTTTTTTTAAATGTTTTATTTATTTCTAGGAGAGAGAGAGACAGCATGAGCAGGGGAGGGTAAGAGAGAGAGGGAGTCACAGACTGAAACAGGCTCCAGGCTCTGAGCTGGCAGTCAGCACGGAGCCCGACGCGGGGCTCGAACCCACGAACCGCGAGATCATGACCTGAGCGAAAGTCGGACGCTTAACCGACTAAGCCACCCGGGTGCCCCTTATTTGTGTAATTTAGTTTCAATTAGTGTCTGACATTGTTTTGATTATTTTCTTTGTCCTGTATTCCTTTGGTTAATATTGTTTTTCTTTATTTTAGCTTCTTGAATTGAATGCTTAATTTATTTAACTTCAATTATTTTGTTTTAGAAGTAATTTCTAATGAATACATTTAAGACTATACGTTTTTTATGAATATTATCATTTGCATGCATTCCATATGTGTTATTTATATGTAGTAATCTCATTATCTTTCATATATGTTCAGATATTTTAGTTTTATTTCCTCTTTACCCAAGAGTTATTTAAAAGTATAGTGATATTTTCTAGGTTCTCTATCATCTATCTAATCTACCTATCAATCAATACATCTATCTATCTATCTATCATCTTTCACTTCTCTATCATCCATTCACCCATCTACATCACTATCAATCTATCATATGCTTGCTTATTTTTTGTGTCCATTGTGATGCAAGAATATGGCTTGTATTTTTCTATTTGGGAAACTGGAGGAAGTTTTCATTTGCTAGTAA
>NW_027533123.1:20779-28083 GCF_008692635.1 Crocuta crocuta
ATATGCTAGTTCATAATCAACTTTTTCAAATATCCCATGAACATTAAAAAAAAAAACCTTTTTCTAGTTTAGGTACAAAGCTCTATTTATGTATATTTAAATATCTATCATCTATTATCTATGTATTTATCATCTATTTATAGTAAGCCCAAGCTCCTGTAACAAAGATAACCTGAAACATTAAACCTGAAACATTATGACTTAAGGAAAATTGTCATTATTTCTCTTTCATACAAGTCCTAATTGATGTAACCCAGGTCTGTGGACAGCTTTTCTTCACCTGGTCATTCTGGAACTTGCAATCCCTCCATTTTACTGCTTTACTATCACTTGAATGTTGTTCTTATTTGTAAGATTGGAGCTGGGACTCAGGAACATATTTATTCCAAGCATTGGAAAGGAGAAAGAGGATGTCCAAGGAAAAAAATATTTAATTTCATTAACTTTGGCAGGATTTGTACACATCACAGCTGCTTGCATGACATTTGAAAGAACTTATTCACATGGCCTCATTTGGTGAAAGAGAGGCTGGAAATAGGAGACTAACTGGATAGCCAAATGTAGCAATCTGTTACAATATATATTTGCATTTTTATACTTTTGTACATGAGTAAAATCAGACTTATTACATGATATCTGTCAAATTATATTTTTATTACTAGTGTTATCTCTTTAACCTATTCATTTCTGAGAAGAAAATTACTAAAATTTCCTATTATAATTGTGTATGTGTCCATTTTTTCTTGTATTTATGATTTTTTTGCTTTCTACATTCTAGAGTGATATATTTAGGTGAATTGATATTAGAAATGTATAGTTTTTCTATAATCCTTAATATGTTTAATACATTTTACATTGACTTTTGCTCTGTATGATGATAATATTATCCCTACTAGAATTTCCTTTGTTTTGGCATTTGCTTTAAGTATACTTTCCATCTGTTTATTTTCTACTTTCTTAATCATTTTGTTTTAAGCAATGCCGTGGAAATTATGTATAACTAGACTTCTTTTTTTAAAATAAGTATGTGTGTCTTTTTCTTTTAATGGAATATGTTTAATCAGCTTACCTACATTTAAATTACATATATTTAATGCAAATTTTTGTAACAGGCTTATTGAGATAAAATACCTTAAAATTCACATACCATACAATTCACATATGCATAATCCCATGATTTTTAGTACATCCAGAGTGGTATAAACATCATTAAAATCAATTAATTTTAGAATATTACCCCAGAAGAAACTCCATACACTTTCACTGTGACTCCTCCACCTGCCCCCTTCCTGCTAAATATAGAAGACCATTATCTCCATTCTGTCTCTATAGATTTGCCTACTTTGACATTTCATGTAAATTGAATCATATAGTATGCAATATTTTATGACTGACTTCTTTCATGTAGCATAATATTTTCAAGTTTCACCCATGTTTTAAAATGCATCAGTATTTAATTCCTTTTTAAGGCTGAATAATATTCCATTGTATGGATATACCACATATTCTAAATCTACTGATCCATTAATGGAAATTTGGGTTGTTTTTACCTTTTGGCTACTATAAACAAATACCCATGTACAAGTTGTTTATTCATATATTTTTAGTTCTCTTGGGCATATACCTGGGAGTAGCATTTCTGAGTCAAATGATAACTATGTTTAAAATTTTCAGGAATTACCAAAGTGTTTTTCAGAGTAGTCACACCATTTTACATTCCTGCTAGCAGTGTATAAAGGTTCCAATTACTGCACATGCTCACCAACACTTGTTATTATCTGTCATTTTGATTGTAGCCATCCTAATAAGTGTTAAGTGGTATCTCATTGTGGTTTCAATTTGCATTTCCTTTATGACTATTTTTTATTAGGCATCTTTTCAGGTGATTGTTGGCCATTTGTATATCTTCTTTGGATAAACAATACCTATTTAAATACTTTCCTCATTTTTAAATTGAGTTACTTATCTTCTTGTTAAGTTGTGAGTGTTCTTCATGTATTCATGTTCTTCATGTACATGGACATCAGACACGTGATGTGCAAATATCTTTCACATTCCATGGATTGTCTTTTCACTTGCTTGATACTCTCCTTTTGAAGTGCTAAAAAGTTTAATTTTGAGAAAGTCTTATCTACATTTTCTTTTGTTGTTTGTGCTTTTGGTGTCCTATCAAAGAAAACATTGTCAAATCTAAGAACAGGAAGACTTGCCCTTATGTTTTCTTTTAAGAGTTTTATAGTTTTAGATTTTACATGTAGGTTTTTCTTCCATTTTAAGTTAATTTTTGTATATGGAGTGAGGCAATGATCCAACTTCATTTTTTTGCATGTGACTATCCAGTTGTCCCAGGAGCACTTATTGAAAAGACTATTCTTTCCTCATTGATTTGCCTTGTCACTCGTGTCAAAAATCAAATGAACAGGGGCACCTGGGTGGGTCAGCCCATTAAGCGTCCGACTTCGGCTCAGGTCATTATCTCATGGTTCATGGGTTCGAGCCCCGCGTCGGGCTCTGTGCTGACAGCTAGCTCAGAGCCTGGAGCCTGTTTCAGATTCTGTCTCCCTCTCTCTCTGACCCTCCCCTGCTCATGCTGTCTCTATCTCTCTCTCAATAATAAATAGAACATTTAAAAAAATAAAATGAACATAGATATGTAAGTGTTTCTGAACTCTCATTTCAATTCCATTGATATATGTACACACACACACACACACACACACATACACACATTCATCCTTGTGCCAATACCACACTTATTCTATTACTGTAGATTTGTAGTACATTTAAAAATTGGGAAGTAGGAGTCTTCCAACTCCACTTTTCATTTTCAAGATTATTTTGATTATTCAGTGTCATGACGCCATAAAAATTTTAGGCAAGGAAATTTTACATTTTTTCATTTCTGCAAAAAGAAAAAAAATTGGAATGTTAATAGACAATATATTGAAGCTGTAGCTCAATTCGTGTTGTACTGCCATCTTAGCACTATTAAGTCTCCCAATCCATGAATACAGTATGCCTTTCCATTTATTTCTTCTTTATTTTCTTTCAGAAGTGTTTTGTAGTTTTTAGTGTAGAAGTATTACATCTCCTGTTTACCTTATATCTGTAATGGATCTACCAGTACCCACTTACTTACTTTTAATCAAAGCCTCCATTGTTTTTAAGAGTGCTTTTAGGCATGGACTTCTCCATAGTTTGTATCAATGAGGTAAAATGAAATCAATTCCTTTAGAAAGAGCTTCAGAGATCTCTGTTTTTATGGTTTGCCTCTTCATTGTCAAAATCTCTGAGCCATGGCTCTGGAGCTGTAAGCAGGGACAGTGGAATACTTCTTTCTTAATAGCACCCCTGATTTACTAGCTTGGTGTGTGGCATGGAGGGGAAGTAGCCAGTAGCCTCAGATATTTTTGAGTTGTCTCTCCTGGAATGGTAACTGTCAGGGAGAGGTAAATTGGGGTCCCAGTATTCACAGTACACTGTTCTTATGGGGTAGACTCTCTGTTCCCCAAGTGGTGGTTGGATGGAAGAAGGGAGTCTCTACTTCTCAGCCTCAATTTCCTGTAACTTAGCCTTTGCAACAGGTAGCTTGGGATGGGATGAGAAATACTGATTCCCATCCCTCCCAGGCAGATACCAAAGCCCTTAACTGGGAGCTGGATGGAGAGGGAGCCCTGTGTTCTTGACTGCATATATCTGGAGTGGGTTTCCCTTCACACTGTTCTGGGATGCTAGGAGAGAAGGTCATGGTTCATATGCCATATGGGTCAATGCCATAAACTCTCATTATTCTTACTGTCAGTAATTTTGTTTAAATAAGTGTTTCCTCATTTGTATATGCCCTTAAGACCATTTCCAGATATTTTAAATGATTGTTTTAAAAATAATTTCCACAAATTTCACTGGGGAGTAAATCCGTGGAGCTTTTCACGTTATCAGTGCAAGAAATGGAACTCTCCTGATGTAATTTTTGTTACTTGGTTAATTTTTAGTTTATCTTGTTTTCCAGGTAATTTCTCCATTTTCTTCTTCTCTTGTTTTGGTAGCTGAGTAGCATCATATTTCTCTTCTCTACCATAATCTGCTGTTTTGTAAGTTCTACTTTTTATTTCCATTCTTAAGTTGTTGCGTTAAAATTTCTAGCAAATTTGTATACATTTACAACAAATAAGATTTGTGAAGCTTTTATTTTCTGCCCCTCCCACATTATCCAGATTTTATTGATATTAACTGAAATTTTATTTCAAATCATGTTTTAATAGTATGTACCTTCTATTTTATAAACCACAAAATAAAAGGGGCACCTGGGTGACTCAGTCAGTTAAGCATCCTACTCTTGATTTTGGCTCAGATCATGCTCTCGTGCATCATGAGATCTGTGCTGACAATGAAGAGCCTGCTTGGGATTCTCTCTCTCCCTTTCTCTTTGCTCTTCCCCTGCTCACATATACTCTCTCTTTCTGTCTCAAAAAAAAAATAAACATTAAAAAACTATTACATAGTATTATTGATTTTATAGCCTTATTGTTAATAACTATTGTGAACTGCAAGTTTGATTTTTTGCTTACCACTATTTCCTATATTTTGCCGTCCTTTTGCCTTGTTTTCCTTTTGCCAGAGTACATTTTGGAGTAATTATTTCAGTGATACTGCATGGGTTATCAGTTTCTTGAGTCTTTGTATGAAAAGGCCTTTATTTTGCCATTGTACTTGATTGATAATTTTCCTAGCTAGGGAATTTTAGTTTAATGAAAACATTTTTTAATTTAACATTTTTAAATTTATTTTTGAGAGAGAGAGAGTGAGTGAGCACATGCACAGGCAGGGAAGGACAGAGAGAGGGAGACACAGAAACTGAAGCAGGCTCCAGGGTCTGAGCTGTCATTAGGCATCACTGAGCCTGATGTGGGGCTCGAACTCATGAATCACAAGATCATGACCTAAGCTGAAGTTGGACACTCAACCCACTGAACCAGATAGGCACTCTGGGAATTCTACTGTAAAAATCCTCTTCTGTTACCCCATGGTTTCTAACATCTTCCATTGTGGATGAGAAGTCTGATATGACTTGGAGTCACATTTTTTTTTAAAGTAGACTTTCTCTGTAGAAAATTAGTGTTTCCCCTTTATCAATGGAATTTGAAAAATGATCTAGGATGTGCCTAGCTTTCTTGTGATAAATCATTAGTGCCATCATTTAAATGTTTCTGGTTCTCCTGGGCAATATGGTAAATTGTATTTCCCAGACCCTATCAAGTTACCTGTGGCCCTGTGACATCTATTGGCTAAGATTTGAGAAGAAATCACATATCACTTCCATGAGAAGCTTTAAGAGCATTACACAGTTTGCCATATTCTCTTCTCTCTACAATAATAATTATGGAAACCCACATTGATCTAAAGCCTCTGTAACCCTGGTCTGGCTGCCCAACATTGAACAAGCAGTATGAGAAAGAAAGAAATCTGTTATTGTTTCAAGCCACTGACATTTTTGGATTGTTTCTTTTTACTGCATAATCTAGCCTATTCATACTAAAACAGGACATTATTACCATAACAATAAAATAATAAGCAGCATTGGCTGAGGTACCAGATAGTGGATACAAAATAAACTGTTATCAGGTGCTGGAAGAATGGTGATCCATGTTTTGTAGGGATGAAATATTTGCCAAAACTGCCTACATTAATTTATGAGGCAGATAATTTACCTAATGAATGTTTAGCTCTAAGGGAAGAGATTGGAATAGAGAATGTTGACACTGTTAGTCATTGTTGACCACATTTGAGAAGTTGTTACAAGAAATTACTAAGGTCAGAAAAGAATTGGCTGTTTTCAAGCAGTGTGGTGAAAGGGAATATAGAGTCCAGAAGTGTGAGGACTTGTATGATAGGAAGAGCCAACTGCTTCTAGACTCCATGAGTAGAAGGTAAAACAAAGTTTTTTGCTGATAAAAGCTTCTTAAAACAGCTTTGCAGCAGGATTAAGTCAAAGGCATGGCCATTTGACCATTGGAAAAATGTCTGAATGGACTGTGTTCTCTCAAAGGAAAGATCAATTATGGAAAGAGCCTAAATATCCATCAACTAATGAATGGATAAAGAAGATGTGGTATATGTATGTGAATGTGTGTATATGTATATACACATACACAATGATATACTACTCAGTGATCATAAAGAATGAAATCTTGCCATTTGCAATAAGTCAGGCAGAGAAAGACAAATATTATATGATTTCACTCATCTGTGGAATTTAAGAAACACAACAGATGAACATGAGGGAAGGGAAGGAAAAATAAGATGAAAACAGAGAGGGAGACAAACCATAAGAGACTCTTTTTTCATTTTTTAATGTTTTTTACTTATTTCTAAGAGAGAGAGATATAGTGTGAGCAAGGGAGGGTCAGAAAGAGAGGGAGATACAGAATCTGAAGCAGGCTCCAGGCTCTGAGCTGGCTATCAGCACAAGGCCTGACGCGGGGCTTGAACCCACGAACTGTGAGATCATGACCTGGGCCAAAGTCGGAGGCTTAACCGACTGAGCCACCCAGGTACCCCCATAAGAGACTCTTAAAGACAAAGATCTGGGAGTTGCTAGAGGGGAGATGGGTGGGGGCATGGGCTAAATGGGTGATGGGCATTATGGAGGGCACTTGTTGGGATAAGTACTGAGTCTTGTACGTAAGTGATGAATCACTGAGTTTTACTCCTGAAACCAATACTACACTGTATATTAATGAACTTTAATTTTAAAAAATAAGTTAGGGATGCCTAGATGGCTCAGTCAGTTAAGTGTCCAGCTCTTGGGGTTTGGCTCAGGTCATGATCTCAGGGTTTGTGAGTTTGAGCCCTGCATTGGGCTCTATACTGATGGTGCAGAGCCTGCTTGGGATTTTCTCTCTCCCCCTCTCTCTTTCCCTCCTCCACTCATGCTTTCCCTCTAAATAAACAAATAAATAAACAAACAACAAAAAGTTTACTTAAAAAATAAGTTAAAAAACAGAAACAAAAAAAGAACAGCCTCCTCTGGCCAGTAAGAGGGAAAGCTGCAGTTTTCTACAGGAATCCTCTAAGAGCCCTCAGTTTAGTCAAGCCCAGGGGCTCTTTTACTGTGCCTGAAAGCATTATAGATACATAAGTCAGAGAAAGACAAAAATTGGACAACAAATTGGACAACTTAGAAGAAATGGACAAATTCCTAAGCACACACTCACTACCAAAATTCACACGGGAAGAAATAGAAAACCTGAACAGACCCATAACGAGTGAAGAAATCGAATCAGTTATCAAAAATCTCCCAACAA
>NW_027533123.1:28209-28431 GCF_008692635.1 Crocuta crocuta
GCATACCAATACATTTTACCCAGATATTTGTATTTATTTTGCATATTGTTCTTCTATTATATGTTTGAATTTTGTCTCCTATGGAAGAGTGACAGCATTTAAAATAAATATTCACAGAAAAAAAATTAGGGCTGTTGGCACAAGTAAATCTTTTCTATTGGACAAATGTTTGAGGGAAAATAAACTTAGTGTCTAGCTCTCCCATAAAAGCCTGAAGGGCTC
>NW_027533123.1:28595-28803 GCF_008692635.1 Crocuta crocuta
TTTCTGCCCCCAACGAAAATATATTTTCCAATGTTCATTTCAGATGTGGTCAAGGAGGGTGACCCAAAAGGAAGAAACCCTCTGAAAGTAGAAACAAGGTACATAGAGAAAAATTGCTAGGGATCCCCTCCCATGGAACAGAATCAGGGCTTAATCAAGGAATATTCTCACTTCTTACACAGGGGATCCTTTCTGGACCTGTCTGCTG
>NW_027533124.1:0-178 GCF_008692635.1 Crocuta crocuta
TGCTCATCCCCACAAGTGCCCTCCTCCCTGCCCATCACCCCCTTCTCCTCCCCCCCACCCCATTTGCCCTCAGTTTGTTCTCAGCATTCAAGAGTCTCTCATGGTTTGCCTCCCTCCCTCTCCCCAACTATTTTTCCCCGTCTCCTCCCCCATGGTCCTCCGTTAAGTTCCTCCTAAT
>NW_027533124.1:358-493 GCF_008692635.1 Crocuta crocuta
GTTGATGGACACTTAGGCTCTTTCCATGGTTTGCCTATTGTTGAGAGTGCTGGTAGGAACATTGGGGTCCATGTGCCCCTATGTAGGAGGGTGTGTAGGAGGGTGCCCGTTTCTCCACATCCTCGCCAGCATCTA
>NW_027533125.1:0-130 GCF_008692635.1 Crocuta crocuta
TGTACACCCACACGGGAACCCCGACACCCACACGGTGCCCATGGCAGGGACCCCCTCACACCCACACGGGGCCCCAGACACCCACACGGTGCCCATGGCGGGGACCCCCTCACACCCACACGGGGCCCTG
>NW_027533125.1:248-487 GCF_008692635.1 Crocuta crocuta
CTGTGTGTGTGAGAGGAGGAGCCAGGGCCCCAGCCGGGCAGGCCTCCCCTGGGGCTCCCGGGGCCCACGGCCGGGCACTGCACCTGGGGCCTGCGCAGCCTGAAGCCCTGGCGCCGCCCAGACGTGCTCTTCCGCCAGGAGAGCATCGAGGGGGCCGCCCCTCCCCGCCCACACGCGCCTATGGCAGGAATGGGCCTCGCGGCCCCCACCTTCCCTGCCTTTCTCCCTGCTCTCTGGGC
>NW_027533126.1:0-13550 GCF_008692635.1 Crocuta crocuta
CACCTTAGATAGTCATTTTATCTCTGCACCTTTGTGTGTTTTCTTAAGTTTTTATTTTAATTTCAGTTAGTTAGCATAGAGTGTTATATATAATTTAACACTTCCATACAACACCTGGTGGTCCTCACAGCAAGTACACTCCTTGATCCCCATCACCTATTTCACCCATTCCCCCCTCTGCCCATCCTCCCTTTGGGAACCATCAATTTGTTCTCAATAGTTAAGAGTCTGTTTCTTGGTTTGTCTCTCTTTCTCTCTTCTTTTTTTTTTCCCCTTTGCTTGTTTGTTTTGTTTCTTAAATTCCACATACGAGTGAAATCATATGGTTCCATCTGGACCTTGGATCTACATGGTGTGGGTGAAAATCTACAAGTCTAAGTTGTGGGGGGTGGTTGTATAGCATAATAGTTGAGAGAAGAGGCTTTAGGGACCTCACCAAAGTATTCAAATTCTTTGAACCTCACAATACAAATATTTTTAATAGAGAAAATGATAGAAGTGTCTTTTTTGCAGGATCTATACATTAATTAAGATGGCAAAGGGGACATAGGCAAGATAGTATGTAGTACTTGGTGACATTGAGGAAATGGATAGATAGACAAAGAGAAATAGATGCAGACATGGAGTTTTAATGGACAGGGACAGTTCTTTAATCCACGGACACTTCTAGTAGCTAGATCTTACTCAAACTAAATGCCACTTCCCCCCTCCATATACCTTAATGAGTTTGTTTTCATGAATGTAGATCTAGAGTGATTATAGGAAAAGACTACTAAACGTGGGCATATTGCATATAATTCCCTAAATTAGAGCCTAAAAAAAATTCACAGTTTCCTGGGAGAAAACTAAAGGGAGGAGGTAAAATAAAAATGGGAAGGGTGAAGAGAAAGGAGCACCCCAAGAGGTGGCCAGACATTACTACTTGAAGAGGTGCTGATCTACTTGGCATACCAAAGAAGATGCATTCAGTATTCAAGTTAAAATTGTTTGCATTGTTGCAATATGAACTTCCTGTGTTTCCATGCTCAAAAATAACCAACTGGAAATTCTAAAAATAAAAGACATAGTTTCTGAAAAATTAAATGTGTTCAAAATTAAATATAATATCAAAAAAGTTTATTGGGTGGTCTTTGCAGATCGTAATCTGCAGGACAGATTGATGAACTTATACTTGAAGAAGTTGTCCACACTTAACTGAAAAGAGGGAAAAAATATAAAACAGTGACCAGAGTAGTCATAATCTGTTGAATTATATAGCAAAATGTCCAACACTCACATATTTAGAGTTTCTGAAAGAGAGAATACATAAAATGGGGGATATATATTTTTTTAAATAATGATCAATTTTTCAAATTTCATAAAAATTATCAAGATGCAGGCAGGCCAGTTCTGAGGACCAGCTGAGGGGGTCCCTGGCGATATACAGGATAGAAATCAACTGTGAGCCCACAGGAGGTGAAAGCAGAGTTTACTGAAGGCATAGAGGATGCAGGTACAGACAGAGTGTCAGGGAAACTCAGCAAGGAAAGGAGAGAGAGGGTCTTATCTTTGTTCAGGACCCGGTATACAGTTCATCTCAGGCATCTAGGAACCAGTTAGAACAAAGGTGAGGGCCCAGGTGCTATTCTTTGGAACCAGGGGTCTTGGCGTTGAGATGTCTAGCACTAGTGGTCTGGAGTATGCATATGATGGCTTGTCCAGCCATTCTCACCTGGTTCTTCCTTAGATGGTATCTGTTCTAAATAAGTCATTAACTCCTTGTCCCCTACAAGGAGAACATATACGATTTGCATACTGAGGCATGTGTAAAGTTGGGTGGGGGTTCAGGTCCTAACAGATTTTTATGGAGTCTTTCAGTTTCCCTATCTCAATAGGATTAAAAAGTTAGTACATCCCAAGCAGAATAAGCAAAAGAAAGCTAGTAAGTGCTACTGATGGGGAACCAGAAGGCAGGCTGAGGGCAAAGCACCAGGTAGCACCTCCCTCTCCTCCATGGGGTATGTGGGATATTCCTTAGGCACTCCTGGCTGCCAAGAACAAAAGAAGGAAAGAAAACAAATGGTTTACTTATAGAGATCAGTCATACAGGACATGAGTCTCCATCAGTTTACAAATATCTTAGCAAATTAGGAGAAAAAGGCAATCTTATCAAATAGTCTAATCTCCAGAAATCTCTAGACTCAATTTCCTGGAGCTCTAATATCACCTTCTCCTCCACAGTGATGTGGGGAACAGAGGCAAGAAGGAAATGGCAGGTAAAATTAAATTTCCTTATAACCTGCAGCCCATTGACAAATACTTGAGACAGGCAGTTTCTTTAGGAACTGTCTGTCTGTCTTAGTGTTACTAAGTTTCACTACTGTCTTAGTGTTAATTGTTTTGATGGAGGGATAAACAACCTTAGCTTGACAATAGCAAGGCCTCAGGTTATCTTAGGAGTCCTCCTTAGCATATGGAAGTCATTCTGGAGGCTCCCTTTTGCCTTTACCTCCCCCAAGTCCTTAGTATATAACCAGCCATTCTTCACAAGCCCAGTGCAGCTCTATCTGCCCATGAGCCGTCCCCATGCTTTAATAAAATCACCCCTTTATGGAGTGTCTGGGTGGCTCAGTCGGTTAAGCTTCCAACTTCGGCTCAGGTCATGATCTCACAGTTTGTGGGTTCAAGCCCCACGTCGGGCTCTGTGCTGACAGCTCAGAGCCTGGAGCCTGTTTCAGATTCTGTGTCTGCCTCTCCCCTGCTCACACTCAGTCTCTCTGTCTCACTTTCAAAAATAAAGATTAAAAAATCAAATAAAATCACATCTTTACACCAAAGACATCTTCAAGAGTTTTTTCTTGGCCATCAGTTCTGAACCCCACCATCACCCCAAAACCTCATCCGTACAATAGGTGGAGAGGGAGGATTCTTATTGGTCTTGGGAAAGAGGAGAATGAGAGAGGAATTCTGAGGAAAGGGTGTCTGGGAAAGATTTATCAAAGAGGTTTTAACAGGTAGTGCCACTTTGATGCCTGGGGGAGGAGGATATTTCAGGGAGAAGACAGTGTGAGAATAGGAATGGGCAGCAGGATGCAACTGGTCTTTTGTGAGTGGTGAGTGATCCAGCCTGTCCGCAATGTAGTGCATGTGTGCTAGAGCANGTAGGGCATGGTGCTAGAGCATGGAGAGAGTGAGGACAGGGCAAGGCTGTAAAGAAATGGCAGGTCAGATGGTGGGGAGACCAGGGTCAGTCACGTGGGGTTTATTGAATGTTCACCAGAATTCACAGAAGGTCTTAGTTTAATTTTATTATTGCAAGTTGTATGGTTGTCATTTTAGCAGCTAAGGACAAGCACACTAGCCCTGGGTCCTAATATGGAAGGGGACTGTGTGAGACCCTGGGACAGAGGCACAGCAGCAGGAAACAAGATGAGAANGGATATTCCTTAGGCACTCCTGGCTGCCAAGAACAAAAGAAGGAAAGAAAACAAATGGTTTACTTATAGAGATCAGTCATACAGGACATGAGTCTCCATCAGTTTACAAATATCTTAGCAAATTAGGAGAAAAAGGCAATCTTATCAAATAGTCTAATCTCCAGAAATCTCTAGACTCAATTTCCTGGAGCTCTAATATCACCTTCTCCTCCACAGTGATGTGGGGAACAGAGGCAAGAAGGAAATGGCAGGTAAAATTAAATTTCCTTATAACCTGCAGCCCATTGACAAATACTTGAGACAGGCAGTTTCTTTAGGAACTGTCTGTCTGTCTTAGTGTTACTAAGTTTCACTACTGTCTTAGTGTTAATTGTTTTGATGGAGGGATAAACAACCTTAGCTTGACAATAGCAAGGCCTCAGGTTATCTTAGGAGTCCTCCTTAGCATATGGAAGTCATTCTGGAGGCTCCCTTTTGCCTTTACCTCCCCCAAGTCCTTAGTATATAACCAGCCATTCTTCACAAGCCCAGTGCAGCTCTTTCTGCCTATGGGCCATCCCCATGCTTTAATAAAATCACCCCTTTATGGAGTGTCTGGGTGGCTCAGTTGGTTAAGCTTCCAACTTCGGTTCAGGTCATGATCTCACAGTTTGTGGGTTCAAGCCCCACGTCGGGCTCTGTGCTGACAGCTCAGAGCCTGGAGCCTGTTTCAGATTCTGTGTCTGCCTCTCCCCTGCTCACACTCAGTCTCTCTGTCTCACTTTCAAAAATAAAGATTAAAAAATCAAATAAAATCACATCTTTACACCAAAGACATCTTCAAGAGTTTTTTCTTGGCCATCAGTTCTGAACCCCACCATCACCCCAAAACCTCATCCGTACAATAGGTGGAGAGGGAGGATTCTTATTGGTCTTGGGAAAGAGGAGAATGAGAGAGGAATTCTGAGGAAAGGGTGTCTGGGAAAGATTTATCAAAGAGGTTTTAACAGGTAGTGCCACTTTGATGCCTGGGGGAGGAGGATATTTCAGGGAGAAGACAGTGTGAGAATAGGAATGGGCAGCAGGATGCAACTGGTCTTTTGTGAGTGGTGAGTGATCCAGCCTGTCCGCAATGTAGTGCATGTGTGCTAGAGCATGGAGAGAGTGAGGACAGGACAAGGCTGTAAAGAAATGGCAGGTCAGGTGGTGGGGAGACCAGGGTCAGTCACGTGGGGTTTATTGAATGTTCACCAGAATTCACAGAAGGTCTTAGTTTAATTTTATTATTGCAAGTTGTATGGTTGTCATTTTAGCAGCTAAGGACAAGCACACTAGCCCTGGGTCCTAATATGGAAGGGGACTGTGTGAGACCCTGGGACAGAGGCACAGCAGCAGGAAACAAGATGAGAAAATACCACTGCCACAGTCCCCTAAATGTTACTGCAGATCCACAATCCTTATTCACAATTTCCATCCAAAGGCCTCTGAAAATAGAGTTTCTTGTCCAATTGTTGACAACATCCATTTGGTGGCAAAAAAAACTGACCTTAGCTGACAGTGAGCTGGCTTCACCTTATTGTGAATATTCATTTTTTTTTTTTGCAGCGTTATTAATGGCCTCCTCAAGGGTACAGGAGTCCAGAAGCCAGGGGTTTGGAGGATCTGGAACATACACTGTGCGGACCCAAGATGTGGTAGCCTCCTTGGTTTAAACTGCACGATGACGGGGTTGGCCATGACCAACCCTGAAATATGCCTGCAGCGTTACCAATACATTGTGCTCCCTGCACTACCCACTGCCTTAAAAAAAGCTCTGAACCTCATCTGACATCAAGGGCTTCAGTAAGAGATTATGCTCTGTAGTACTTATATTCTTGGGTCACTAAAGGAACACAGAAATCTAACGTTTTCAACGAGTATCGCTCATCACTCCTTTATCTAAGGGAGGCTTACTATACCAGTTTGTCCAAATTCCGAGATGAGCAAGGCTCGAGTCTCCCCATTTTTAACTGACACCTCAAGATTTTCCCAACCTAATTACACCATTAACCTGAATTCATAATGCATTCTTAGACAATATGCTTTTTACTTCTTCTTAACTGTTGTGTTACATTCAGTGGGAGACCCAGGTGAACAGAAATGTGGGGGTGCTTACTGAAGACCTTCCTTGGGCCTTTGTTGCATTTTCCCCTCTCCTTTTACCTATAAATCCTATTCACCAACCATCAGTAAAATGTATTCTCTTGTGTGAAAAATGTCCTGTGTTCCGATTTTTCAAGACAATGGAAATTCTCGCTTACAATTTTTTCAGGTTGCCACTGAGTTCAAAAGGGAGTATTCTGAGCTATTGGATAAATTTGCCAAAATATTATGACAGTCACAACTAATCTGCTCATAATTGCCCTAATAGCAAAGTAGTCTACTCTTCCATAATCAATACGTAGTTCCCTCAGGGAAAATTAAGAAGTTTCCATGGATCTTTTAAAAAAATTTTTTTAACACTTACTCATTTTTTGAGACACAAAGTGTGAGCAAGGGAGGGGCAGAGAGAGAGAGAGAAGGAGACACAGAATCTGAACCAAACAGGTTCCAGGCTCTGGGCTGTGAGCACAGACCCCAACTGTGGGGCTCACTGGAAATTTTTGCCTGTGCTCTGGCCTCACATCAACAGAACATTTTTATTGTTAATGGCTGGGAGTCATTTGGGACAGAGGGAGGCCAGGGCATTCTCTGTTAGATTGGGGTGCCCCTAGGGCAAGGCTAGAGTGTTTTTCCTCTAATTCAGTGGCTCCTAATGAGAGCCGTTAGAAGGATGGGGGGGGATTGCACACCCTAACTCCTACTCCATGCCCCCAGGGGAGCATTGACTATCTGGAGAGGTCTTTAGCCATCACAGCTTGTGGGGAGGGGGTGTGTTTGATACTGTCATCTAGTGGGTAGAGGCCGGAGGTGTTACTTAATACCGTACAGTGTGTTCCTGTGACAGAGAATTATTCCAACCCAAATGTCTCTAGTGCTGGGGATGGGAAACCCTCATTGTTGCAGGAGATTCAGACTCTACTCACTGGAATCGCCTCCAGGGTTTCTGACTGAACAGAACAAAGCTCTGAAGAATGTGATGAGATGCTGTGGAAGACACTGATTTGTTAAATGATTGCCCAATCCAGCCTTCTTCTCTAGGCTGGCTCCAGTCAGAAGGCCGTTCTGCGATGAAGGGCCCAACCGCGAGTCAAGCATTTCTGATTAATTGAGAGTCTCCCATCCTGGCACTTCCTCTTCTCCTGGCCGGCCCAAGGAACCATGCCGCTGACAAACTGGCAGGGTGGCATCAACACACTGACGCTTATTTGTGGTATCGGCTCACCTCACTACCCTGGAAGCCAACATTCGGCCTGACATCTGAGCAAACTGTCCCCAAATCCCTTCCTCCTAGGTGTCCCACCGGAGCCATTTCCCGCCACTCATCACTGCAACCTGCTCCTATCTGCCTCCTGCATCCCTTCACTCCTTCTATCCCTCCTCCTCTACACCTCCCCTGGCTCGCCCCAGCTGACTACTTCCATTCCTGTTTGTGCTTCCCCTCTGCCTGTCTGCCCATCCAGTCTTTGCTTGGACCTGAACTTGGCCTGCTTTTGCAACCAACCTCCCTCATCAGACAGGCCAATTGTCCTCCCTTCCCTGTACTTCTCCGCATAGGGGTGACATCTCTCTGCCAAAGGCAATGTATTAGTAGTGCTTTGTATTATACAACATGTATGTAACATAATTGGTGTCTTTAATCCTCAGAGTGACACACCGTGTATTTTTCTTTTAGCCACATTTTATAAATGAAGGAACCTTGTGTCAGGGAAGCTGCCAAAGCTAAGACCTCTCTACTAGTAAGCGTTGGACCTGGGGTCCATATACTGTCTCATGATGCCTCTCCTATGCCCTTTCTATTCCTGCATGCTGGCTCACAGTTGCACACCTCCTGGGGCCCTTCTCCCACATACTGAGCTTAGTCCCCCTCCCTTCTTGCCGGGAGCTGCACCAGCCTCTCTGGATGGCAGTCACAGCAAGGAAATGGCAGTTTGCAGCTCCTGCCATGAGAAATGAAAACTGCTATCTCCTTCTGCTACTACTGGCTCATGTTGGAAATGAGCCTGCTGGTATTGACCAGGCCTCACAATATTCCATATCAGACCCATATTCTGAATACAGATACCTCATAAGGAAAAGCATATTCCTGCCTTTGCAAGAGATATTTTAGATGAAAGCTCTGTGGGTGATTGTCAGTAAGGCTCTTCCTATGGGCCTTGAAGACCCAAGACTTGCATAATAAAGGGGGTTAAGAACACAAGAGTTACAATTGAACCTGGCCCTGAGACAAAGAGCCTATTTTGGGGTTAAGGTACAGATAAGGGCAGAACATAGTTACTACATATATCTTTGCTAATTGGTGATGCATAGCAGTCCCTTCCTCAAGGCCTACATTCCACAAACACCCTCCCTTACACTGGCAACTGGGATGAGGACAGATAAGAGTAGCTAACACATAAACCCAGGTGCTAAGACTGACACATTTAGGGCCCCCATGTTAGTTTCCACAAACAAACCAGTTCAGAAACATTCATCCTCTTGAGAGCCAGACAGAATGACTCCTAGCTTATCTATGTACAATTTAACCTATATGTTATCTTGTTTTCACTAAGAGCATCCTGTTAATTCCTTGGTTGTAAATTCACTATGACTGGGATAATTCTGCGTAATATCAAAAACTTGTTATCACAAAAGGCCTCCCATTGTAGAAATTCCTTTCTCTGACTTCATGTTGTTGCTGAACCTTTAAATAAAGACACCAAAACCGACAGGACAGAGACGCCTGCCTGGTGATCAGAAAGAATCTCGGGGCTCTCTCACTCTCTCTCTCGCCGACACCGTCCATCCTTCAGGGACCCCTGGACCTGTTGGAGCCGGCGTGGCCTCCGACATAGTGGCGCCCGAACAGGGACCTGAAGGTAATCTCTTTAAACTATGTTGTTTTCGTTGCATTAGTCAGGACGGTTAGGATTCCACCGTAGGGTGCCGCGGACCCCCCTGCATAAGATAAGTAGGGTTAGTTGGTGCATAATCAAAGAACTGTTTTTGAGAAGGTATGGGCCATAATGAGTCTAAGGAAAAGAGGTTCTTTATAGATGTGATATGGAATGTGCTTACAAAAAAAGGGGCAAAGGCATCCTCTCAACGAATTGCTCAATTTTTACATTTTGTTCAAAAACTGTGCCCCTGGTTCCCTGAGGAAGGAACTGTTAATATAGATATCTGGAATAAAGTTGAGGATGAAATTAGACAACGTCCTCAAAAAATCTCTGTCGAAATTCTTTCTCTATTGACCATCATAAAGGGGGCGTTAGACACCTCAAAAGATATTTCTGGAGTCTTCAAACCCAGCGCCCCCCAAAATGATAATAAGGTGGACTCAAGGACTGTCCCCGATTCCACCACTACGAAGTTTCAAATTTAACATCAGACAATTGGGCTTTCCCTGTTCAGACTACAGGGACTTTCCCTCCATCTGGGCCACTTCCTCCCATGCCACCTTCAAAAGGAGTAGGGCTCAAAGCCGCCATTAGGGAGGCGGAAAAAGAAGAAGATACCAGTTTTCATTTCTCATGGCAGGAGCTGCAAACACTGCCATTTCCTTGCTGTGACTGCCATCCAGAGAGGCCGGTGCGGCTCCCGGCAACTTCTTACACTGTCTGGGATTCCTGCCCAGAACATCTCCATTGCTGCATTTGTTCTTATCTCCAGAGCAGTTTGTATATTTTACTATGTTACATATATATTTTTTAATGTATCGATGTTTTACTATGTTTTCATCTGCTAGAATATCAGTTCTTTGAGAATAAGCATCTTTATTTCATTCACCAATGTATCCAAACACCCCGAATAGTGCCTGGCACATAGTAAAAACTCAGTATTTGAATAAAGGTCTGTTGAATGTGGGAGTAACAGTGTGTTCCATTTCCACACAGCTCTGACTATTAAATTATTCTCTTCATTTCTAGCCAAGAATGGTCTCCATCCATTGGATTTAAGCTCTTGAGTTTTACTGTTCCTGAAAGAAAGCCTTGTAAATAAAAGAAAGCAACATAAACCCTCCTTTTAAGGGCTGCCTGGGTGGCTCAGTCGGTTAAGCGGCTAACTTAAGCTCAGGTCATGATCTCATGATTTATGAGCCCCACATGGGGCTCTGTACTGACAGTGCAGAAACTCCTTAGGGAGCTCTCTCTCTCTCTCTCTCTCTCTCTCTCTGCCCCTCCTCTGCTTGGTCTCTTACTCATGTAGTCTCTCTCAAAATAAATAAACTTAAAACAAACACACAAAACATTATTCTTCCTTCCAGAGTGAAAGAGACAGTTTTGGAGCAAGATAAGCCGGGTGTGGATTCTAGCATTATCAAGTCTTAGATGTGTGACCAAATTAGTTAACCTGACTAGATGTGTGTGTGTGTGTGTGTGTGACACTGCTTATAAATTGGAGGAAATAATAGTATCTTTTCAAATTGTGAGTATAAGGAAGGATGTAAATTTCCTGTCTCCAGTGGTGGCTAACACATAGCAGGCTGACATTTCATCCTCCAGCCTCACTCCCATCTGTGCACTATCTGCCTGGACCACTGTCTGGACCATCATAACTAACAGTGAAGCACAAGAGCTCATCACCATGTGCCACACTTGCCCCATGCTAAGATTTTAATCAACCAAACTTCTCCATATATGTGGCCATCCATGCATCCACTCATCTTCTATGAGTAGAGTAGAACTTCACCTTCATCTTAGTTACATTTTATCTTGTCATATTAGGTCCATTATTCTAACCCATGTTAAATCAGACTCTGATCTTCAATCCTCCCTCATAACTTGAAGTCACTTGAAATTTAGGTCAGTTTCCTCTCGAGTTTTACTCTAACATGTTAACAAGAAGTTGATTGGCACAGGGTAAGGGTGGAGCCCTGGCAGCATACACGTGTTGGGAACTGAGAAGACGGTCAAGTAAGGAGGAAATACTCCTCCCTGGGTTGTCTGTCATGATGTCAGTTTAATGACCGTATACCTGTTGTTATCTCTTCCTGGAACACTCTCCTTCTTCCTCCATTCATTAGATAACACCCACAGATGGAGTAGGTACCTCCTCTAAGCACTTGAGACATTTATGTGCCTCTTCTACAGGTTTCCACGGTGCCCTGTGCCCCCCATAGTGAAGCTCTCATAAACTCTATTGCCTTTCAGACTCCTTGGGGGACAGACAGTGTCTGCCTTGCTCACCACTCTATTTCCAGGACCAAGCACAGTTCCTGACAATGAATATTTGTCAAATGAATGGGTATGTTGATATAAGTTGATAAGTGGTTTTCTTTCTGGCAGATATAACATTTGAGACCAGAGGAAAGGTGTCAACCCAGCTCAGGCTTCCTATGACAAGATGTGGTGAGGAGCATGATGGGTGTGTTTGACATAGCTTCTAGATACTTCTAGATTAATCTTCCAGGTCAGGAAGCTTCATCTTTTGGAGGAATGAGTTTGATGGTCCCTGGTGATGGGGAAGCACATTGATCGTCACGCATCACCATCTCTTCCTAACTAGTTTCAAGCCATGGGGATGTGGATCTTTTGGGATGTCCAACCAGGCCAGAAATAAGGAGTATGCTATAGCCAGGGACCAAGTCTTGTTCACCACCTGGCTATTCTCCTGTATGTTATGACTACTGCCTGTCTTCTGATTACTACTATCTACGTATCTACCCCATTATAAAGAGGTGAGCTATTCCCTTATGCATGACAGTTCTATTTGCTTATTCATCCAGTACTATTCTAGTCTGCAGGACAAACTATGGAGTGTGGAATTTCTCCCTCTCAATGCTTAGGTAATCCCTAGGTAAAGGAGAGATATGCCAAAACTAGGCTTACCTTCTCCTAGTAAAATATCTGTAACATATATCAGACAACCCTGCTCCCTCAGGCATGCACAAGAGCCCCATTCTGGATATTTTGGGTGGCAGTGGTTGGGGATTTAACTGAAAGAACATAAGAGACTCTTTGGTCTTGTGGTGCCTCTGGACTGAGGAGTAGAATATTTGACTCTCACATAGGGTAATTACATAAAACTTCTCACAAAAAATCAGTTTGTGTTCAGCCCCATTTTTGCCACCATGGCCACCTCCTCCTCATGCTGTGGCCAGAGGTGTGCAAGCTTCAACTCTCCTTGTAGATACTGAGCAGCTCATACCCCTAGGTATTGGTTACAATAATGGCTTCTATCTCCAGATGATCAGAATAAGTTTCAAATTGAGGTTCCAGATTCTTTCTCTAGAAATTCAATTTAAGTAGGTCTGGGATGGATCCTGGGGTTCTTTATGTGTCTTTAAGTGGGTTCCCAGGTCATTCCACATTGCCTAGTGTCTGTGGCAAAGAGCAGCTGTGGCTAGCCCACCTGGTCTGGAATGAACTTCTGAGAACATCTAGGACAATTCCCTTATTCTGCAAGACACTAATCCCAGGGTGGGAGGCTTACTAAAAAGAAAAGGATAGAGAATTGCAGACAGATATAAGCAGGATTCCAGGGTGGAAGGCATGGTCTTTAGGCCCAATCTATCTTACATTCAGTCAAACTAACTAGCCCCTCATCTCTGGAAACCAGGTCCTGTTACTGGATGTCAAGGAGTCTGGCCGACCTCTGCTTCATACTGTTCTGCATACTGCCTCAGATTGGTAGTGTGATATCCAAGAAAGAGATTCTTTCACAAGCCTTTGAGCACCTTTAAAAGGCTTTTATAAACAGTATTTTTGCTCTGAAATCCCAGTCCTCAGCCCTTTAACTTTTGTTCAAACGGTTAATATAAAAGGAAAAGGCAGAGAACTGGGAGGTAAGTCATCTGTGAAAGGGTGGAGGGTAGGGAGTGGAAAGGATGACTGGAAAGGTCATCCAAAGCCAAGGTTGAAGGGCCATAGGATATCTTAAACCACACTCCGGGGGTTGCAGTCCCTATTGCCACACACAGTTTGGAAGCCCAAGCTTTAAAACACACAGACATATAGCAGCAGACCCATAGACACACAAATTAAATACAAGCCCACGAAAGAACGTGCAGACACACACTCCAGAGCATCCCTGTCCTCATTGCTGCCATAGAGGTAACTTTTCACAGGCGGCCTACCTGGAGGCTCAAGCCTGGGCTTGAGAGGTGGAGGACCCAATTTCAGACCAGTGCCCCAGGAGAGAGGAGTGTTGGGCTCTGAGCTCTCTGGCTACAGAGATGGCACTGAGACTGGCTCTTGCACAGTCCTGGTCTGTGAGGGAGCCCCAGACCCAGCCTGACTCACCCAAAGACCTCTCTATTCTACCATCACTAATCTCCTTCCACATCCAGGCTAGTTATCCTGGGGAGCAGAGTCGATCCTCAGAGGACAGTCCAGGTAATGGGTCGCTGCAACAAAAAGCCTGTGTGTTGACCTGTGCCTTGAGCCTGAGGACGATGGGGTTTCCTAGGAGTGAATGCCCTTTTCTCCCAGCCAGGTCTGTGTTTCTTTTGTATCTTGAGGGGGTGAACTGATCCCCACTTATCTTCCAGACAGGAGGCGCCTTGTTCAGGGTGTGCTGGAGAGAACAGGGGGAGACATGTCATGAGAATCCTCACCTGAGTCTTTCAAGCCTTTTCCCATTCCCCCCCACACACAGGGGCCTGGGTGATAGAAAAATAGGGGTGCCTTGTGGGAGCCATTTGGGCTTTTCTGGGCCCCTGGGGACCTAAGCCACAGAGCAGATTTGGTCCTAGAGCAGCCTGGGTTTGAAGAGAAGAGGCAAAGTTACACCTGGTGAAAAGAAACTGTCCAATAAATGAGATCATTCCAAAAATGTGTTGGAAAAATGACTGAGTTGATACAGGAAAGAACTCTGGAAGAGGCAGGGGTTGTGACTAAGAGGAAAGGTGCCGTGTGTAGCAGTAGACAAGAAGGTCGGCTTAGAATTGAGTCCGGCTGTGTGACTTTGGCCTGTGTGCTTCGGTTTCCAGCTCAGCAAAATGACAAGATAATAATGTCTGTGTGATGGGCTATTATGAACATCAGAGGAGATATATTATATATGTATATATATATATGATATATATATATATAT
>NW_027533126.1:13741-137742 GCF_008692635.1 Crocuta crocuta
CATAGGATATTGCACTAAACTAGTAACAACCAAACATTACTAGGCATCAGAAACATGTGGAGGGCTGGCTAAAACCCAGCTTTCCTCACCCAGAGTCGCTGCTTCAGTAAGTCTGGGGCGATGCATTTGCATTTATCACAAGGTCCTAGGTGGTGCTGTTGCTGCTGGTCCAAGTATTACACTAAGAACCTATCCTCTAGGCTGTAAGCTCTCTGAGAGCAAACAAGGGTTATCTCTGTCCCTTTGGCCAGTGACTACCTGGCACGTAAGCAAGGAGTTTGCCAAAAAAAAAAAAAAAAATGAATGAATGAATGGACTTCACACAAAGAACCTTAGTTTTCCCTTGCCAGGTGTCTCTTCAGTCTCCACTCTGATGTTGCAGGACCAGATCCCTGGGGCGAGGGAAAGATGTCCTCAGAGCCAGGCCCTAGACCTGGGGTGCCTGACTGTGGAGATGGAGCTGAGTGTCAGGCCAGAGTCGCCCCCTGGTGTCCTTTTCTGAGGAGCCCCTTTATCCTCTATAGGCATTGGTGTCCTCAGGGCACTGTCTCCCCTTGGGGAAAGGCTCCCCTCAAAAGCACTCACTCCACAGCACCCATCTTGTAGCAGGTTTCTCACACAGAGAGTTGTGACACCGAGGCTTTCTTTCCAGGAAGCAACTTTATTGGTGCCAGCACTGACTCAGTTGGGTTCTTACCCAAAAAACTGAGCCCAAATGCCGTGTGGCATAGTCTTTTATGCATTTTCTACTTCTTTGTCTCCCATATATGGGTAATGTACAGGCATATGCCAGAGGCCGGCTCCAGCAGGTCCAGGGGTCCCTGAAGGATGGACGGTGTCGGCGAGAGAGAGAGTGAGAGAGCCCCGAGATTCTTTCTGATCACCAGGCAGGCGTCTCTGTCCTGTCGGTTTTGGTGTCTTTATTTATAGGTCAAATGTTAACATGGCATCAGAAAATGGAATTTTTACAATGGATAGTTCTTTGTGATAAGATGCTTTGAAAAGTGTACAAGAAGAGGTTTTTCAGAAGTATTCTTGCAGAATTACCCCAATCATAGTAAGGCTGAGTAAATCTTACAACTAGGGAAATAACAGGTTGCTCTTAGTGAAAAACAGGATGACATACATATTTGTTCTACGTTTAATAATGCTAGGATTAGGACATAGGTTAAGTTGTATATAGATAGGCTAGATTTCATTCTGTCTGGCTCACAACAGATGTTTTTGAGCTGGTTAATAAGTTGTTTGTGAAAACTTTTTTGACTTGATGCTGAATGTGTAAACACCATGGAGGCCCTAAATGTGTCCGCCTTTGTTTTTGGACTATGTGTTAGCTACTCTTATCTATCCTCATCCCAGCTGCCAGTGTAAGGGAGGGTGTTAGTGGAAAGTAGGCCTTAGGGAAGGGACTGCCATGCATCACCAGTTAGAAAAAGTGTAAGTATTAACTTAAGTTCTGCCCTTATCTGTTCCTTAACTCTAAATTAGGCTCTTTGCCTCGGGGCCAGGCTCAATTGTAACTCTTGTGTTCTTAACCCCCTTTATTATCTAAGTCTTGGATCTGCAGGGCCCATAGGAAGAGCCTTTTGACAATCATCCACAACGCTTTCATCTGAAGTCTCTTTTGAAAAGGCAGGAATATGCTTTTCCTTAGGAGGTGTCTGTGTGCAGAATATCGGTCTGATTTGGAATATTGTGAGGCCTGGTCAATACCCACAGGCTTATTTCCAACATGAGCCAGTAGTAGCAGAAAGAGATCCCAGTTTTCATTTCTCGTGGCAGGAGCTGTGCAAACACTGCCATTTCCTCGCTGTGACTGTCATCCAGCGAGGCTAGTGTGGCTCCCACAGGCATACAGTCTGATTAGGGGGTCTCATTTTACACAGTTGTGAGGGATGTCACTAAGGCACATAGCCAGGTTGCCTTCCTGCATCTTGAGGTCTTTTCTCACCACATTCCTTAGGGAGGGGACTGTACCACAATCTCATAGGCAGCGAGTGGGAGAAAGAGGCACCCTCTCTCTCTTGCCCCTCCAGGCCTCACCTTCATGTTGTCAAGACCACCATGCCCAGTGAGATTCAGGAGCAGTGGAGGAATGCAGAGGCAGCCTTGGATTCTACCTTTTCTACGATGTCTGAAGGAAAGAAAGAAAGAAAGAAAGAAAGAAAGAAAGAAAGAAAAGAAAGAAAGAAAGAAAAGAAAGGAAAGAAAGAAAGAAAGAAAAGAAAGGAAAGAAAGAAAGAAAGAAAGAAAGAAAGAAAGAAAGAAAGAAAGAAATCAAAAGAAAGAAAAGAAAAAAGTACAAATAGTCCTGAATGAAAGAAGAGTATATCCTGTGTGCAACATCACAGAGGTCCCCCAGTTCTCCCCAAGCTCCTCCCTCCCTGCCAACTCCACAGATATCACTAAGGCCCCACAGCTGGGTGACCTGTCCAACCCTGATCTGAGACCTTGACCCCAGATTGAGGAGCAAGAGTTATTCTTCTTGTTCCCCCATTCCTCCTACCAGACTCCAGGGACCTGAGAGGAGACAGAAAGCCCACAAGGCAGCCCACCTGGTTAAGGACAGCTCAGACCACAAGGACCATAAACTGAAGAAAAAGAATAATAAAGAAGTTCATCCCATAGAGTCAGGAAGGTGTAAAAAACAGTCATTATGCAGGACTCAGGCTATGGGAATATCATCTTTATTGTCACACGGCCTCCTCTGTCCCCGATCCTGGGGTTGCCTATCAGGATAGATCATGGCTCAGGCTGTCGACACACACACGTTGCTGAGCAGCAGCTTGCCGAAGGAGGAGCACGGGACTTTAGGGATATTCTCACTCCACTTAAGTGGGAGTTTACAACCTAGTTGGGCAGAGAAAACAGACACCCCCTCTCCCCACCTCCCGAAAAGCTAAATAATTCAAGAGATGTTGCAGGGAAGTTGCCAAATGGTTGCTGTGGACAATGCAATGAGTTCTAGGAAGTCAGAGCAGGTTACCGTGAGTAGGAAAAAGCCGAAAAGACTCCAAAGAAAAGGTCTTGAAAGATGGGCTGGATCTCAAAGGCTGGGCATAGCAGAGAAGGGGTCCCTGTTGGGGGTGGAAGGTGAGCAGAGGCTTGAAGGCAGGAGCACCTAAGGTGTGTTCTGGGGAACACCCAGATGTGCCCTGGTGGTCGGACGGGTCTGGCTAGAACTGAGGGTGGTAGAGGGGAGGAGCCAGATGTGAGGCTGGAAAGGTGCCTGGGACCCAGGTGTGGATTCTGAGATGGCAGGCAGTGGGGTTCCGACATCACTTCGGCTGCAGAGAGCCAACTGCCTTTGGAGAGATGCACACAGGAACATGCTGGAAATTGAGGCATGACGTTTTCAGGGAGGTCTCAGCCATGCTTCTTTAAAAATAAGCACCCTTTGCTCCAGCAGAAGGACCTCCTTTTACTCCAACACAGGCGCCTCCTTGGTCTCCACAATCGCTGACACCCTGTGGCTCTGGAATCGTGTCCCAGGGCCCACAGCAGTCACCACTTCCTTGCCACTGGTTATAAGCAGCTGGGCCACAGCTTGGGGCCTCAGTGTCCAGGCGGCACGGACTGGACTCACGGCAGCCCAGGTCTCCCGGACACGGGGTGGGCTCTGGGCCTGGGCACGGGATGGGCCCGCGCCGCGGCTCCACACAGGGCTCCGGGCTTGGGCAAGGCGCTCTCAGGGGAACCAGCTCCGGAAGTGAACAAGGGTCTGGGTGCTCGCAGGGCGGGGCACACCGACGCGGCTCGGGAATTTCACGCGGCATTGGGCGAGGTCGCGGGGCTGGGCGTGGTTCTGGACACAGACAGGGTTCCGAAAGTCGCCGCGGTGGAGGACACGGACGAGGCTCTGACCTCGCGCGTGGCTCTGGGCGTGGGCATGGCCGTGGGGCAGGACGTGGGCATGGACGGGGGGCAGGAAGCGGGCACCGGTGCAGCGGTGGCTCTGGACTCTGGTCCAGACGCCGCGGAGGACAGAAGCTTGGGAGCGGACGTGACTCTGCACGGGACCTCAGCTCAGGGCAGGAGGCGCCCCAGGAGGGTCGTGGGGCACAAGTCTCAGGGCAGCGTCTGATGGGAGGAATCTGGACAGGACACTTTTGCGGGGGGACCTGCTTGGGGCAGCAGGGGGAGGAAATCTCTATCCGGCACTTGGGACCACATCTCTGAGAGCAGCCTGAAGGGCGACCCCGGGGACAGCCACTGCTATAGATGGGCTCCGAGCGGCGAGGCGGGGTGCAGTAGTTATAGGCGCCCGAGGAGCACGCCGATGGCAGGCAGCCGCGGTCGTAGGGCTCAGAGCGTCGTGGTGGGGAGCAGCTGCGGTAGGCAGGCTGCAGCTGGCGAGGAGGGACGCACCTGCTGGTACTCTGCGAGCGACGCTGGGCGGTGAAGCTCCCATAAGAGCCTCTGGCCTGGCACTGCGGTGCGCAAGTGCTAAACTCAGCCCGGGACTGACGCTGGGGGGCGCACCTGCCGTAGGAAGCCCCAGATCGGAACTGCGGGGCGCAGGTGCTGTAGGAGGCCTGGGGCTGAGGCTGCGGGGAGTATCCGCTGTAAGAGCCCTGATACTGGCACTGGGTGGAGAATCTTCCCTGAGTCTGGGCAACTGGGGGACAAGCCACGTAAGTCTGAACAGGCTGAGGAGCTGGACAGGGTACGTAGGTCTGGACTGGGTATTCCACATAACAAGTTTCTGTATAATAAACTGGAGCACATTCCGTATAGCAGGTCTGAACAGGGCATGGGGCTTCATACTGCACATGGGAAACCTGAGGCTGGCATGGAGCCTGGCATTGAATGCAGGAAACCTGAGACTGGCTGGAAGCCTGGCCCTTCACTTGGGTGGTCTTAGACTGGCTTGGAGCCTGGCCCTTCACTTGGGTGGTCTTAGACTGGCTTGGAGCCTGCCCCTTCACCTGTGTGGTCTGGGATTGGCATGGAGCCTGGCATTTTACTCGGGAAACTTGAACTGGGCATGGTGCGGGACACTCCACAATTTGCATCTCACAAGGTGCTTGGACCACAACCTGGCTCCCAGCACTGGGAGCCTGGGAGGGATAGAAGGATGAACCCTGCACACAGCACTGGGGGAGCGGCATGCAACGCTGAATCTGCTGCTGGTCACACATGGTTCTGAAGCAGGCGGGTGATGGGACCTGAGGGGAGAAAGACCAGTGTCAGGAGGGTGAGTTGTTGGGAAGAAGGGTCAGGACCAAAGGGAAGACACCCTGCTTCTTCCCTGTCCTTCCTTCTCCAACTCTCAACTTTTACCCAAGAACCCTTCTGAGTTAGATGGACTCAATATTAGTTACCGATGCCCATGAGACCTGCCTAGGATCTACTAAAGGACCTAGCTGAGGTCCTGATGTGAGGGAGCTTCGAAGGCACAGCCAGGGTTGCAGGCATCCAGGGTCTCCTCCTGGAGGGTGGGCATACCAGTGTCCGACACAAGAAGGTGTTGAAGACCACAGGATTCTGTGTCCTAGGTGGCAGGAGGGCTCTCTATCGGAGGTAGAAATCACACCGTGCTTCCAAAACTGTTGCCCAGCGTGGAGGCTCCACACCCACGGGAGCTTGAATATCCTCACATATATGCACTGGCAACACACACATGTACGAACGTGAAAAGTGAGCATATGGGAGCAAGCCCTCAGGTACCATCTGTGCTCTAAGCATCCACGGGAAAGTAAAGGATGCAGTCAGTTATTGGGCAGCTCAAACCCAACATAAAATGTTTGTTTCTCTACATTCAATCCTTTTAGGTGAATGTGTTCAAATGACCCTCATGGACATAAGCGCGCGCGCACACACACACACACACACACACACCCCATACAAGTCTTGGAAAGGCTCAGAACCAACATGGCAACTTGCCCAGGCTGGTAGTCGTTGTAAATCGCCTGAAATGGGACAGTCTGCTGGCGTCAGAAATGGGTTCTCCCTGGTCCCTCTTAAAAGCAGGGAGCAACTGCCTAAGATGGGGAAACCCAGAAAGGGCAAGATTCCTTAATCACACATTCAGCCACACATAAACTCCTCCACAGCAGAGCATAACGAACATGACTTGGGAACGCAGGCATACTCTCTAACACCACACTTAGCCGGGGAGAAACAGAGGACAGTCTCCATTCTTAGGCCCTCCCCAAATTCACCTGTTTGTACAGGCAACCCAGTGACCAGCACAGCAGGGTGGCTGATTTGACAATTAACCCATTCAACAAACACTTCTCAATAAGCTGCAGAAATACTGAAAATGCTTCTAATGAAAGGCAAAGGCTTCCCCTCACCACGTATAGAGAATATCTAGATACACATGCTTTTCACGTCGAGCTCTGTGCTGATAGCTCAGAGCCTGGAGCCTGCTTCAGATTCTGTGCCTCCCTCTCTCTCGCCTCCTCCACCACTTGTCTTCTGTCTCTCTCCCAAAAATAAATAAACATTACAAAACGTAAATACACATGCCCTTGGGGAAGGTAAGCCTCCCACACACGCAACTCTGCTCACAAAGTATAAACTACTAATGCATCTTTTCCAGGGAGAGAGGTCCTGATGCAGGAAAATGGTACCTGAGGAGGAGGCCAATGTTATCAAAGGCTTCAGACTCTCAGCTCTTCACACAAACTCCACAGATATTCTTCTTATGTCCTCTAAAAGTCTCCTCAGGTTTATGTACCACAGTTTTTCTGCTCACAGCTTCCTGCTCCCCCACCTCACTATGCCTTACCCCTTTGAGTCCGGGCATCCCTTGAGAGGCATCCCTACCCCAGTCCCAGAGCCCAACCCCTAGACTCACCCTCCTCACAGCAAGCAGACATCCAGACTGTGGCATCTGGACAGAGGGCTGTCTTTATATAAAGGGTTCTGGGTCTGGCTTACACCATGAGACAGCTGGTTGGCATCTTCCTGGCTCATCATCCAGGTTGGCATTCCAGCAGCCAGTCCCCTCCCTGTATGCTTGCCCTTGCCAGTCACCTACAGAATGTGGGAGTGTCTCACTGCAGCATCAAAGCTTCTGGACTAGAAGGAGCAGATTCTTGTTTTCTTCCTGCTTCTTCATCCTATCAGTTTTTTCTCCATCCCTAGAAGACCTGGTGGCAGGGATGATGAAGGGTGGCAAAGGTATCTTCTGTCCTGAAAGATGAGTCCAGGCCCCTGACTTCCTCCTTATCAGGTTCTCATCGGATAGATATAAAAGAAGAAATACTCCCTAACTCTAAGCAATTCAAGTCACTTCTAAGACAGAAGCAACTCTATGGAATGAAGAAAATGTGGACAGAGCTGAGGCTAACATCCCAGCTTGGCTACTTACAGCTGGGTGACCTTTCTAACCAACTTGAGTATTAATTTGCTCAACTAAAAAATGGAGATAATTAAATCTTCTTTCCAGAAGTTTTGTGAGATTAAGGCAATTATTTTATACAAAAACATCCAGCCAAGAATGATAACTTCAAAAATCCAGCACCCACTCAGAGTAAATGTTGACCATAAGTAACAAGGTACAGCTAGGTAGATGGCTGCCTGCTACATCCTAGTCCTGAGCTGAGTAGCCTGATGGCTTTACAACAAGTGCTCAGCTAATGGTATGGAGCAGTCCTTGAAGACCACATAGTGCAGGACAGAAATACTAATCTAGCATCCTGTGAGCCAGATATAGTCAAGATGGGATATCATTTTATCTTTTGCCTACATAATTTTTTGCCCATATAATTTAGTAACTAATCATTAATATTTAGAAAGAGAGGAATTATACTTAAGATTCTAGACATCCAGCTTTTCTTCTAAAATCGAAAGACCTGGCATAGGTGAGCCTAACTTCCATCAACCCAGTGATTAAAAACTGCCCCTCTTAGATAGGGCATATACTTTTATGTTATACATCTACTTACGTGTTCTACAATTCTCCATCATTCTATACTGTATCCATGACACAATGCAAAGTGTAAGTTTCTTTTTATTTTTTATGTGTGCTTTTGTTTTTCTTTGATGAGATTAAAAGAAAGTGAAATAACCCTTCTGCCTGGGTCATTTCACTTGTTTACATAACCCTCCAGCCTCTATGGGCATTTAAGATTCTTACCAAACTTGTGAGCACAGACTTTAGATTTACACAGACTTGGGGTTGAATCTGAGCTCTAGTCCTCGCTAATGGGTGGAAGCTACTTAACATCCATGAACCTCAGATTCTATATAAAATGGAAATAAGAAAAATAAGAAGGAAGAGGAAGATGGAGAAGAGGAGAAAGAAGAAATAAGATAAAGAAGATGAAAAGACTTAGAAAAGACATACAATTATCATGTGAATTAAATGAGAGGGCTGATCAAAAGTACTTAGTACTCAGTTACCCATTTTGCTCTCTGGGCTTTAGTTTTCTCATATGAAAATGGGAGTGAAAGTATTTCACCAGATTCTCATGAAAATAAAATCAGATAATGGGTACAAAAATGTTTTGTGACCTACAGTGCACATACCAGTCATGTCTGTGAAATTTGTCTCATGGAGAAGTCTCTGCCCAAGTCCACCTGACTTCATAGTCTGAGTTCTGGGTTCCATCACTCATTTCAAAGGGGGTGTCCAGATTCCACTCCAAACTTGAGTAGGATCATAGACTTTCAGAAGGTCAAGGTAATAAGGGCCCCCAGGAACTTTCTAGTCTCACCCCCTATCATTCTACAGATGAGGACTCAAGCCCAGAGAGGTGAACCTGTCTGGGAACTGAAGGTAATGGCTGCCTTGGTGAGACAAGACTCCAAGTAGCTCTCATCACAGACTGGATTCTTTCCACTATAACAGAGAAAGTAGTTATCTGATCACACATTTGGCCAAGGTGCTCTGAACTTGTATAGCTCTGGGCTTGTTATTGGCCTAGAAGGTATTCAGGAAATCAGTGAAGAAGGAAAACTGAAAACAGACAAGCTGGCTCCACCAGTATGTGAATTTTTGAATCCCAGTGTCTCCTTCACTCATCTCTTGACAGGATGGGCACATCCTGAATGAAGAATCTCTTTTTCATCTTTGTATCACTAGATTCCTGAATTAATATCAATCTGATAATGGATGGAGAGATAAGTGGAAGAATGGCATGAAACTGAGCTTGGTTCACACATCTTAAACCACTGGAGTGGAGCGCCTGAGTGGCTCAGTCGGTTGAACATCCGACTCTTGATTTAGGCTCAGGTCACGATCTCACAGTCCATGAAATCAAGCCCAGAGTTGGGCTCTGTGCTGACAGCAAGGAGCCTGCTTGGGATTCTCTGTCTCCTTCTGTCTCTGCCCCTCTCTGCTCTGTCTGTCTGTCTGTCTCTCTCTCTCATAAATAAATAAACATTAAAAAAAAAAACACACACACACACACACACTAGAGAACAAGTTGACATTGTCCAATCCAGAAACCAAAGAGATCCGAGCCCCTTGTTACTTCCTGCCTCTTGCTCTTTACGGAGAGAGGTGGGTATTGGAGGAGGGCCCTGAGGGTAAGCCTTGCAAATGACCAAAAGATGAAGTGTTAGTTTTCAGCAATATTTATAGATAGATGAGGATATTTAGAAATATAAATGGGCGCCTGAGCGGCTCAGTCAGTTAAGCATCTGACTCTTAATTTTGGCTCAGGTCATGATCTCACAGTTGTGGGATCGAGCTGACACCATGGAGCCTGCTTGGGAGGGATTCTGTCTCCCTCTCTCTCTCTCTGGCCCCACCACCCACCCACCCACTCATATGCTCGCTCGCTCTCAAAATAAATAAACAAACTTTTTAAAAAAGAAATACACATGGCTAGACATCTAAATATATAAACCTAGGAATAGGTGATAGCAATGCAGTGATTGATAATATTGATATAAAGGTATTGAAAGAGAGCAAGTTTATACATATCTACAAAAATGATAAAAATAGATATAATGAAATATAGAGCAAAAAGATAGAGATGAAGTTAGAGATTAAAACAATGCAGAAGTATAAGGGAACAAGCTGGGAGTGGAATAGGTCACATGAAAGAGACAGAGGCATGGGGATAGCAGTGCATACGGATGCATTAATTTAAATGATGTAGGCAACTCAAAAAGTATGCCTAAACCCAGAGATAATTCATGGGACATTTGCCATATAACTGTCACTTGCCTAAGAATTTGACATATATTGACTCTCTTCATCTTTAAAATAGCCCTGCAGAGTACAGATTATTATCATTATTTTATAGCAGAGAAGATGAGAGTTCAAAGAAGTAAGTAGCAATTTGTTGGTGGTCACAAGTGTGGACGTAGTAGAACCAGTATTCAGCCAAGTGATCTAGAGATAGAGACCTCAGGAAGTAGATATACAATGACATGAAATTACCTTGAGTTATAGATACATAAGAGACACTCTATGTTTTATTTTACTATGAGAACATTTTCAGGAATTATGGCCCTTTGGGACCCAAGCTTATTGAACCTTAACAGAATTTGCTGGTGTGTTAGGATGCCTTGATTCTGAGAGCTAGGACATAAGTATTTGACTTCTCTTTGCAAAGGTGTATGTTTTCGAAGCAATTCAATAAAACTTCTCCTTTGTATCATTCACATTCTTTTCATTTGAGTCCCCTTCCATCACTAGAAAAGCTAGAGGTACCAGGGCTCATCCCTGAAATGGAGGCAATACTTGTCTCTCAGATATCTTCCAGTCTTTGCATATGAATTCTTAGTAACCTGTGGCCTCTACCCTCAAGAGTTGAAGTAATCAGAGGTTTTTTTTTAAATGCTTTTTCTTTATTTCAGAGAGAGAGAGAGAGAGAGAGAGTGAGCAGGGGGAGGGTCAGAGAGAGAGGGAGATACAGAACCTGAAACAGGCTCTGAGCTGGCTGTCAGCAAAGAGCCCAATGCGGGGCTCGAACTCATGAACCGTGAGATAATGACCTGGGCCGAAGTTGGACGCTTAACCGACTGAGCCACCCAGGCACCCCATGAAGTAATCAGAGTTTTATCCTACCACCAGGGTGCCATTGAGTTGTCCACCCTAGGCCCAGTTTCAGTGGGTCAGATGCATATTTAAACCACATAGTACCTATATATCAACTAGGTAAAGGCACAAAATGCTATCACCGATTGTCACCAAATGGCTGCTTAATAGATAAAGAAACAAGGACACCTCCCTGCATCAGGGAGAATAAAAACAAAAAAGTTAATACTAAACAGAGCAGAAGAGCTCCCCAGTTCTGTTTGCAACCACCCTCAACAGAGGCACTAAAGATAAAGGAGAAAGCAAGCACAAGAGGGTTGGTGATTGGGAACATCAAATGGACATATAAGGAGATATGGAGATAGAGGTAGAAGGACACAGAGAGAGGCTGGAGTTGGAAATGCATGAAAGGATAATATGCAGAAACCAGGAAGTAGGTATGAGGCCCAAAGTAGAATTATCTATGTACTTTAACTCTTTTTTTTAATTTTTAAAAATTTTTTTCTATGTACTTTAACTCTTAACATTTTGCAAATTTGATAATGTTGCCTCATATCAGTTTAATAGTAATATATGTATATTTCCCAGGAAGGATGAAAGCTAGGCAAAGCAAATCATACTCCTGCTTATACAGAGAATTTGCACCCTCTGAAAGGGCTACTATTTTGTAACACTCATACCATCCAACAGTAATACACTGAGTCTAATGCAGAACTAAACCAACTACTCTCTCTTTTTTTCTTTTTACCAACTACTCTTTTAATCGTAGAAAACTCAGATAATTGTCACAATAGTGAATGGACAGTTCTGCTTCATCAGATGCTGTAATCAGTGTACCATCACTAGGTTATCAATATCCAGTGATTTAAAGAAGGATAAAAGGGGTTTCTTGCAAAGATACATCAAACACCAATATGTCTTTGGTTACAGAGAAGACTTTTGCCCTCTCCTACTCTTCAGTTATGTGCTCCCAATGCAGGTTGGTGCTTCATGTCAAATGCTTTTTCTCAGAATTCTTTACTCTGCTCAGATCACTGTCTCTTACCCCTCTCTCCCCACCCACCGCTATACCCATGTGTGCCAGATATCTGCTAGGATTTCCATCACATGTAGCCCAACTCCAAGGTCTCTATCAGCCTTACCTAGCTCTACTATCACCATCATCTCAGGTAAAATGAGCCACATGGGGGCCCCCAAAATTATTCTTTTATGGAACCTACAAATACTGCACTTCTTTACTGATGTGCCTGGTTTCTTCACTAGATGATGAGCATCTCGGTGGCAGAAGACTGTCTAGCAGAAAGCCCCATTCCTAGAAAGTGCCCATTAAATGTTTGTTGAATGACATTATGAAAATCAGCCTAGTAATAAGTCCCAGGGGCCAATGAAAAGAGTTGGTTGCCTGATAGAATACAAAGAAAGACTTCAATAGGTGTAAGTCAGCTAGAAAGAAGATGAGATTTCACTTGTTAAATTGAATATAAAGATATAGATTCACTATTTATGTTTGAATTATTTGTTTGCTGAGGGTTTCAAAGATAAACTATCTTCCAGTTGAGAGACTTGAAACCTTATTTTAATATATTTTTGTCTAAACTTAATCTTGAAGTTAATTTATTACTATAAAATTCCTTTATTCATTATAAATATCTTTTATAGGGGCGCCTGGGTGGCTTAGTCGGTTAAGCGTCCGACCTTCCGACTTTCGCTTAGGTCATGATCTCGCGGTTCGTGGGTTCGAGCCCCGCATCGGGCTCTGTGCTGACTGCCAGCTCAGAGCCTGGAGCCTGTTTCAGTCTGTGACTCCCTCTCTCTCTGACCCTCCCCTGCTCACGCTGTCTCTCTCTCCTAGAAATAAAAAAGAAAAAAAAAATTTAAAAAAAAATAAATAAATATCTTTTATAAACACAAAGAAGACGTGAAAAGCTATGGGGCCTCCAGCCAAACCACTTGAATTCTCTGGTTCTCAGTTAGACTAGATAAATTTTGGTTACTTTTGGTCTTAATATTAGATTCAAATTATAAAGACAGAAATAGAGTTAGAAAGAGAAAGAGAGATAAAATTATGGGCTGTGGCAGAACAATGAAAGAAAGAGAAATAAATTTAAGGTGTAATAATAGTGTCAGCATTAGATATGTATACAGAAAGATGAGAAGATAAATTTGTTTAATAGGATCATATATATTGTTTATAGGAGTATATAGGTGAAATTAAGATTTAAAAGTATTATTCTTCATACTGTAAAAAAATTAACTCAAAATAGATTAAGACCCAAAAGCTAAAACTATAAAATTTTCAGTGGAAAACAGAAGTAAATTAGTCAATAGTTTCTTAGATACAATACCAAAGGCAGAAACAACAAAAGAAAAAATAGTCAAATTGGGCTTCACAAAAATTAGAAACTTTTTGTTGCAAATGATATCATTAAGAAAGTGAAAAGATGCCCACAGGAAATAAAAACAGTAATTTGAAGACATATATTCACCTCTATGTGTATTGCAGTATTATTGACAATAGCCAAGATACGGAAACAACCTAAGTGTCCATCAATAGTTGAATGGATAAAGGTTACATATGTATGTGTGCATGTGTGTGTGTGATGGAATGTATATATGCAATAGAATATCACACAGCCACAAAAAAGATGAGATGTTGCCATTTGTGATACCATGGATGGACATAGAGGGTATTATGCTAAACGAAATTAAGTCAAACTGAGAAAGAGAAACACCATATAATTTCACTAATATGTGGTATCTAAAACACAAAACAAACAAACAAAAAAACAAAAAGCAGAATCGGATGTAAAAATACAGAGAACAAATTGATGGTTGTCAGAGAGAAGGAGATAGGGGATGAGCAAAATAGGAGAAAGGAAGTGGGAAGTACAGGCTTCCAGTTACGGAATGAATAAGCCACAGGGATGAAAGGTACAGCACCAAGAATATAGTGAATGATATTGTAATAGTGTTGTATGGTGACAGACGGTAGCTACACTTGTGGTGAGCATAGCATAAAGTATAAGAGATGTTGAACCATTTTACTGGATACCTGAAACTAACCTAACACTGTGTGTCAACTATACTCAAATTTTTAAAAATGTGTTTAAACTCAAAAAAAGTGAAAACATGGCCCAGAATAAAAGAAAATATTTGCAAGTCATCTTAAAATGGACTTGTACCTAAAATATATAAGGAACACTTACAATTAAATAATGAGAAGATATTACAATTTAAAAATGGACGATGGATCTAAATAGATGTGTCTCCAAAAAAGATACACAAATTGCCAACAAGCACATGAAAATATGTTCAATGTCATAGGTCATCAAGGAAATGCATATTAAACTCCCAATGACATACCACTTTGCACCCACTAGAATGCCTATGATTAAAAAAATAGGTAATAACAAGTGTTGGGGAGGAGATGGAGAAATTGAAACCCTCAGTACCTTGCTGGTGGGAATGTACATGGTACAGCCACAGTGGAAAACGGTTTGGCAATTCCTCAAGTGAAACAGAGTAACCATGTGATCCACCAAACCCATTTCTACCAAAATGAAAATATCACAAGCGAAATGAAAATATTCACCCACTCAATAACTTATATATGAATTTCTTGTAGCTGAATTATTCACAACAGCCACACCGTGGCAATAACCCAAGGGTCCGTCAACTGCTGAGTGGATAAACACAATGTGGTATATGGGACAATGAGGTATTTCTTTACCATTAAAAAGTAAAGTTCTGATACATGCTATAACATGGATTAACCTTGTTAATTTTAGGCTAAGTGAAAGAAGCCAGTCACAAAAGACCACATACTATATGATTCCATTTCTATAAAATTTTCAGAACAGGTAAATCAGTGGGAACAGAAAGTAGGGCTTGGGGGAATGAGGTGTGACTGCTAATGTTTTCATGATTTCATAGGATTTCACTTCGGGGTGATGAAATAATCTAAAATTAGATTGTAGTGATAGTCATACAACTCTGTGAATATACTAAAAACATTAAATTGTATACTTTAAATGGATGAACTCTAAGGTATGTGGATTATAACTCAATAAAGATTATACCTATGTATTTTTATGTATATATGTATATGCATATATGTGTATATATACATACATATTATATAAACACGCACACATACACACACACACGCACAGATATATCGCTAAATCTTGGTAAAATCTAAATCACATTCATGAAGTATAGAATTACAGGCTTTTTGAGATCCAGTCTCCCTGCCATATAAGATACCTCCTAAAATATCCCCAGGGATCAACCTCTGCTTGAACCTCAGTTGAATACCTCAGATATTCCCCAAACATCTTGGGAACATCTCAGACTGACTAGAAGTTGGCCTGTAATCCAAAGAAATAGTGTATGTATTCTTTTTGGTGCTGACTGGTTTTTTATATCTTCCCTATTAATAGTCATTATTGCAAGCACTCTATGCTAAAAGGATGTGATCTTAGTTCTGTGACACCTAAATCTAACTGATTCCATTTTAGAAAAAGCCTCCATCTTGAGAGTGAACTAGCCCCGAACCCAGTCCCAGGAAAAACCATAGGAAGTAAGTAGGCAGACTGTCCTTAGTTACTTCCCTAGCAACAGCAACAGCCAATCAGTTTAAAAGAGGTGCCTATGTCCCAAGATGTTCCGGTTGGCAGTTTGGGGTCAGGCCAGGTGGGCTGAACCTATTGGGTGCTGACAAGACAGCCTGTACCTATCAGGAGGCTGCCAAGCTGGAACGCCCCAAATTCCACTGTAATCACAATAAAAAGCCCTGTGATCATGAGTTTGGGGCTCCATACCATCACCGCTGCATTGGGGTGCATTGGAGTCCCTGCTCGAGCTTGTAATAAAGACCTTTTGTACTTGCATCGGTATCAGCTCCTTGGTGGTCTCTGGGGACTTGCGAATTGGGCACAACAGTTCATGAAGTGGAGCTTATTAAATATGTTTCACTCAACAAGTATGTATAGATCACCTATTGGATTCTTAGACTTGAATTAAGAATAATCGTCATCAATTCACTCAACGAACACTCTCTGAGCACCTACTCACAGCCTTTGCCCTTGAGGATCTTATAATCTAATAAAGAAAACACACAAACAGACATTTGCAATGATGAGTAAGGACTCTGATAGATGTAAGCACAGGATAGGGGCCTGGAAAGGGGACACTTAAAGAAAAGAGAACCAGGAGCCACTGCTTTCCAAAGACTTAACTTTTTCTCTCTGGAGAAAAAAACCACACATACTCACCAGAAGGAGAATGGGACTGTGAACCTCCAAACATGAAACTGAGTGGCCCACAGCACAAAAACGCAAGTGTCTGTGATAGAGTTGCCATATTCAGCAAATAAAAACACGGGATGCCCAGCTGAATTTCAGTTTCTGATAGACTACATATGTATTTCAGCATATGTACGTCCCAGGGGCTGAAGCAAGTAAAAAAGTAAAAATAGTACTTCAAAACTATCAGAGACTGAAGAGATGATGGTGTTAACCATGGTGATGCTGATTCATTCATTGTCCCATGCATGCCCTTCCTCATCCAGCCAGTCAGTATTCACTATGGATAAAGCATTGTGCCACCCACAGGCGATACAGTGGTAAGATAAACAAACAAAGGAACATAGTCCCTGTTCCTAGAGAGCGCTCGGTCAAATGGGGAGACAAACATTCATCAAAGGGCCACACAGATAAATGATGAATGACACTTACAGAAGAGGTTCATCATTGACAGGAGAGGTTCACAGAGCATGAGAGCTGTTAGGAGGCCAGGAACGCCTTTCCTGAGTAAGAGAACATGGGGCTGAGATATAAAGACAAGGAAGGAGCACCGGAGCGTGAAGAGCGTGCTAGAAATGAGAAAACAGCATGTGTGAAGAGACAGCAAGGAGGACAAGACAGGAGGGATGGTGGCGCATTCATAGAACCGCAAGCCGCCCGTGAGTGTGAGCAAGAGGAAGGGCCACTAGGTGTACGTCCCAGAGGGCAAGTACGGTTCTGAGCAGAAGTGTGGCAAGGTCAGGTTCCGGCTGCTCTGCCAGGGGTGGTGTGGAGGTCGCTGGAGCAGAGGCAGGGACACAGGTGTGAGAACTATTTGTCTTAACCCAGGAGATGGATTGTTGATTCTCTACACCAGTGTCAGGCACCCTAGGACACAATCCACACATTATGTTGTGTATCCACGCTTCTCAAGAAGTAAAACCAGTCAGGAGACTGAGGGCCCCAGGAATGTGGCAAGGTCCCCAGGAGCAGATGTGCTTGGGCTTATCCTGCGGCTGGTCCTCCAAGCAGCTGTGTGGAAGGAAGTCACTTACTCTCTCAGCCTTGGTTAATTTCATCATGTGTAAAAATGTAAACAGCCTGCCTCATTGCTGGTTGTAAAGTCTAAATAAAGGTGTGTGACGAATCAAGTCATGAATAGGCCCTCAATAAACACAATTATCATTATTATCACCATTATATTATTATTATTACTTAACATTACAGCCATTTTTATTACATCACGCTGCTCACCTAATGGAAAAATAATCATTTCTGAAACAGTTTGCAATGAGCCAAAATTATTTGGAGCGTGGAATCATATAGGCCTGGTCATGTGACTTCAGAAATAATTAAGAGTAAGAACTAGGGCTTTACGCCATGGTCTCAGCCCCCACATATCCCCTCCTGTGGCCCCCCTGAATTTCTGGAACTTCATATCTTGAGGCTGTTGGCTGTGTTTCTCTTGCTGATTTATCAAAGAATGTTACAAAAATAAAATGCAATACGTATTATGAACATTCTTTAAATTAATATAAATCACAAGAAACGTAAGAGCTACTACCCTGCACATGCATTGGCATTCTGGTCTCCAATGCTGAGACTGACAGACGGAAAGAAGGTCTCTTTTCCGGATTAAGGGACAAAGTCACTATATTGGTCTGGATCTTTGTCCTAGAGGGTTATCTGGACAATGCAGTGCTCTGACTGGGATGTTCAGAACCTGAACTGGGCAGCTTTGCCTGGAGAAACTCTAATCACACTGGTGGGGTTGGGGTGCAGGGAGGTGGTGCCCAGGGATTGTCAGGGCAAGGAGCAGGGGTGCTGGAAGGGGAAATTGTATTTTCTCCCACGGTGGGATGGGGACCCATGTGGAATGCTAGTTCCACAGAAAAGTGCCTGGGATGGGGAGTTTGGGGGAGCAGAGGGATGAGAGAAGACTTCATTGGAGCATCTCAAACTCCGTAACAGAAGAAAAGGGGAGGGGAGAGAAAGCTCCTGGCAGAAGTCCATGTTACTTGCCCTCTCATGGCTGCTCCTCTGGACAAGACTCAGGTCAGCAGTAGCCCTAGAGCTGTGGCAGCAGCTGGAAACTCACTTTCACACCTGGGATGAAGTGATGTTCCTCATACTCCCAGCCCAGGGGTTCCAGGATGTCTGTGCACAGGACCGAGAGGAATCCCGGAAGCCAGAAGCTGCCAGATTATCTGTCTACAAGTCTGCTGCAGGCCAGCCTTTCCACCTTCATGCATTCACTCCTTCATTGAGTCAATAAATAGTGTTGTCTGTTTTGAGGCCAGATTATAAGATGCTCTCATCATAAAGATCAGTCAGTTTCCTTCAGGATGTATCTGGACACAATGCACTCAAAAGCAGGTTACTATGTGCTATAAGAGGGAGGGCCCTTTAACCTAGCATGCTGCCTAACAGCTCTTACCTCAGAATAGTGCCCTGTCCACTGGCACGTATTTCTGCTTTTCCAGACTGAGAGCCCACTTGGGGAGGAATCTGTACTGGTCTTTTACTCTTCTCCATCCTCCCAGGAGTCCCACTGAGTGCTCACAAAAGGGGTCGATGTAAGGAAGAAATGAGTTAGTGTCACTGACTGAAAGCATTAAGGAGGAACCGGCTTTAGGAATGTATGTGGAGAGGCTTGGGTCTGAGGATTCCTTTCTTTGGGTTGGAGAAGTCCTCCGAGGGAGGGCACACATTGGGTCAAATGTGACTGGCCACGGATCTCATAATCAGTGCCTCAGAAATAGTACTTTTATTAGGCCTAGAGCACAGGCCAACCAGAATAAAAATCAGACACGATGTGGGTGTATGTGAGCAAACCAGTCAAGGGAATGAAGATCAGGTCACTGACTAAAAAGGGATCATTGTGGGATCATGGTAGAGACAGTGATTTGAGAGTCCATAGGAGATTGGAAGGGGGGTTATAGGTAAGTGGCAGCTCTGCCACTTGGCCATAGTTGATTCCACCGGGCTTTGTTTCCACATATGAGGACAGAGAAAACTCAGATGTGAAAATTCGTGCTTTGCCTATTGACACATCTGAAATTAGAGACAAGTAGACCTAACTAGGCAGAGATATATGTCCTACATTGGAGGGAGCACTTTACTAAGTGCTCAAAATACAAGAATAATTATTCTGGCCTTGGAGACCATCACAAGCCAGTGTGAAAGACAGACGGGGGCACATTATTTTTCTGTTAGACAGAAGCTCTGGATGCTTTTAGAGCTTAGGGGAGGATGTGTAACGTGACTGGAAAGGGACATGGTGTCTGGTTGATGATATGGAAAGAACAAGATCATCATGTTTTGGGGATCAAAGAGGACCAGAGACTCCAAGTCTTCACTGATGGACAGCGGACAAGAAAATAGAATGGATAGCATATGAATGGTCGGTACCAGCTTAAGAAAGTGGTGGAAAAGGTTGCATTATTCAAAAAAGAGTCCTAAAAAGAAAGTCATCATCATTGCAACATGCCCCAGGGAGTCCATTCCATTTGGCTGTTAGTACATCAATAATGACTTCAGAGAGATGGATTTCAGAGGAAATGTGTGAGCAGAAATCATGACTTATTCTTTCTGTCAATGAATTGGCCATATAAAGTGGCAAATAATTAAGAAGTAAAAAACAACTTTATAAGGGCTCTCTGAGAAGGGCATCTTGGCCATCAGAGTGTCAGTGTTAATAGAAGCCACATAAGCGGGTAAGACTGCCCAGCAGAGGTGAGGAGAAAGAGAAGTGAACCGGAGTGAAAGGCTCAGGCACTACTGAGGAGCTGACTTTGTTCTTACTGTGTGACTGTGGACAAATTATTTAACTTCTCTGCACTTCAGTTTCCTTATTTATAAAATTATTGGAGAATCAAGAATCAAATTAGAACATTATATAAATTAACGGATGTGACACACTTTCTGGCAACACAAGACTTTAGAGGTATAGAATTGGAGAAGCCAGACACACTGCCGTCCTCTTCACTATTTAGTTTGTCGACCTGTCCATCTGTTTGTTCATGTGTTCATTCATTCATTCACTCATTCATTCATTTTAATAATATAAAAAGACTAGGGAAGCCACCCAAATGCAAGCTAGGATCTGACAATAACTTACGTCCTGGAACCACATGTTCCTGTGTCACATGCCCCACTGTGCTGCTCCCCAACCGAAATGTTTATTATTTCAAAAACATAGGTTTTATCTATACTTCATTTTCCACTTCACATAGTTTATTTCCAACCATTTATACAACAGACAAAAATAATATATTTTGCTTTTTGAAAACTTAGAGTATCATGCTGCATGTAATCTTTTTGGAATTGCTGTTTTCACTTATTTATGTGTTGTGTGCTGCTTTAGTTCATTCATTTGAGACAGTGAATCACAGACCATGTATGTCTATGTAACAATGACTCATCCACCGTCTATCTGACATGCATTTAGCTTGCTTTCAGGCTTTTGCTGTTGGTTGTGGTACTAGCACTATTTAATTGATCACTTAATATGAGGAGCTAGAAACATTATCATTATTATTATTTATTTAAAATACAGTGGAGAAATTTCAAATGTACCCTCCACAGGCAAGTGGAGGCTTAGACTGATCCTCTCTGTGGCACAAAAGGTCAACAGAGGTCTTTCCAGGGACCTCCTGTGAAGAGAGACTGACCAGGTGACCCACACTCCTGAGCCAGGCTTCTGTCCCCAGGCAGGGCAGGGCTGGGTTCCAAGTTGCTAACAGTGACCTGTGGAGTGCTGCTGGCAACAACAAGAAAAAAGTGAAAAACCAGATAGGCCTAGTGGGTTTATTGTGACTCAGATCGGAAGAAACCAGAAAATATTTAGGGAGAAGTACAGAAGTTTCCATTGGAAGACTTCTGGAACTCAGTCTGCAGGAAACAGGACAGGAAAGCAAGAAGGAGCGACAAGCTGGGGCAGTTCCTCTGACTCTGGTTGTTGGAAGTCCTCACGGTAAGGTCAGCAGCAGCCAGAACCACAGACCTGTGACAGCAGCTGACTCTCAGACTGTTGGCCATTGTCACTGCCAAGCAACCAGAGCTCTGGCGTCCTCAGGCCACCCTGGAACTGGGACCACAGCAGGAAGAGGCAGGAAGGAAACATGGGGCTGGGCACTGGGGTGAGCAATTGAGGGGACACTTGGGAGGAGGCTGGCGCTGCTACTGGCTTGGCTGGCAAGACATTTTGGGAGGAAGTCAGTAACCTAGGGAGAATTGCATCTGACCATCAGCATACAGGTGACAAGCAGATGTGTCCTTTATCCTGGCCTTCCCTGAGTCCTTACCCAAAACAAGCTACTTTGTGAGCAAGATTTGTAAGCAGAATCTGGAAATGGATGGGAAGTGAAACTAAGTGAAATTAAAGCTCTCTCTCTTCCCTTCTGTTCTTTCCCAGTCAGAGATACCGACCATCTTCGTACCTGGACCCTACAGTCACCCCTGAATAAGCTCTCAGAACCACCTGAAAACATCACTGACCATAACTGAGAATCCTTACAGTGTTGGATGAGTCATCCTTAATATTTTGGGTGGGTATTAGTCATCTACAACAACTTTTCTTGTTAGGGGACAAGAGAGAAGGCCACTTGGTCAATGCTATTCCCACCACTCTGTCTTCCTTCTCCTCTCCCTCTACTCTACAGCCCATGGTGCCATCTTCTTGTTGTCCTTCTCTCCCTAACCTAGAATATTCCCAGCCCGTGGCCTGCTTTTCACCATGTACTCACCTGACCAGAAGTCAGGGAAGGATGTGACAGGAGATCTGCAGGTTGCTGAAACCCTCACACTGTTCCGTCACTCCTTCCTCACCCCTGCCTCCTGTAGTCTTGCTCCTGGAAACTCCCTCTGCCAAGCACCGACTTTCACACCTGGGATGAGGCGCTGCTCCTCATGCTCCCAGGCCTGGGGCTGCAGGATCTCCATGCATTCAGGGCTAAGAGGAATCCCAGAAGCCAGAGGCTCCAAGGTATCTGCTCCCAGGCTGCTACAAACCAGCCATTCACCTTCACACATGAGTCCTTCAGTAAGTCAATAGGTACGCATTTCTATCTTGGGCCCAGAATTTTATAAGATATCAGTGACAAGAAGGTGACAGACAGCCTTCAGGGGCATGTAGTCTTTGAGGATGACCCTGAAGCAGTGAACTGTGAGTCATGTCCAAGAGGTTTTGATCTGTGTTCAGGTTCCTGTATCTCTTACCTAAGGGCAGTCATTCAGTTTTTCCAGATGTTTCCAGTGGACCCCACTGAAAGCAGGACATGTTTTAAGACTCATCTGTGTTCCATGTGTGTGGTATAGTATCTGGCACAATACTAAACACCAGGGAAGAGGAAGGCAGATCTGTTTATGAGGCACTGAGGCCAACTCAGAGTCCCTCGTAGCAAGACAGATGGCCAGGGAAATGTAGAACTATTTCCACTGTGAAAGAAGATTCCAAAATGAAGCAACCATTGCTAAGAGTCATTCAAAATAGGGTGGGAAAGATATTGAGGAAGCAGGACTTATTCTTGGTCATCTCAGAAGACCATGAACTTTGGGCTTTTGTCAATTGCAACTGGACCCCCTCCTAGAACACATCCTTCCATGGCTGACTGAAATGGAGATAATGTAACATCTGTTAGCTAAATAGCCAATCTGGTAATGGATGGTCAGTTTAACTCTGCCATTGCCAATTATAATTCTTTCAAAACAATTTATGTAATCTTGCGGTTTTGCCTTTATAAACTTGCACTCCTGCTGACAATTAACAATTCAGAGTACACTTTCAATTTTGGTCATCTCTGTGTCTCTCAGACTGCAATAACTAGATCCCAGAATAAAGGGTTTTGGTTACTTCCCAGCCTCATCGTCTTCTTGGTTGACACCACTAATGTTGGGTACAAGTTCCTGAGAAATGCATTATTTGAAAACATAGCTCTGTGGGAGTAAGATCATATGGGCAAAGTGTACACCAGAAGGAGTGTTCAGGGCCTTGAAAGAAAAGCTCTCAATGGGTCTAATCGCCACTGAGGATCAGTGGCCACACAGAGGGGACATGCTGCTATCTGAGGCTGTAAGATGTACAGGACGTCTCACTATCTGAGACAAACACTGTTTTGAGCTTGGAAGATCTAGCAGATTTCTTGCTTCAAAGGTGAAGATGAGAACTTGGGAATTATTGTCGCTATTGCATTCAGTATGTAGACATGTGAGTCATGTCCAAGAGGTAGAGTTGAGAAAATAAGACATAAATGGATTTCTTTGACATTATTTGAACATCTACTAATCAGCAAACACAGAGTTTAACTACTGTGAATAAGTAACTATCATAATTTTAATCAGCTCACATCAAAGTCAGGGTTTTTTGTTTTGTTTTGTTTTTTGTTTTGTTTTTTGAAAACAGAGAAGTCTTCTAATAGAGGTTTGCTGGGATTTAACAGGCACATACAGAAGGCACCACCTAATAGACTGGATTGTTTCTTGATAATTAAATAGCCATCTGAAGGTGTGCAGGTGTATAAGGTTGCTTTAGGACAGCACCCCTGCTGAGACACAAAAGAGGATACAGTTTATTGTAGGGGCCAATAGTAGGCCACCCTGAAACGAACCACTTTAACATATGGTTATTTTAAATAAAAGTTACTTAAAAAATAGCCAATACAAGGATACAGACCCTGCTCTGTACCCCTCAAAGCAGGAAATAAGTCTCCCATATGGAAAGTGCCTTTCCTGTACTAAGAAGTAAAAAGACATCCCTCTTGGGGTGCCTGGGTGGCTCAGTCGGTTAACCATCTGACTTCACCTCAGGTCATAATCTCATGGCTGGTGGGTTCAAGCTCCGGAGCAGGCTCTGTGCTGACAGCTCAAAGCCTGGAGCCTGCTTCGGATTCTGTGTCTCCCTCTCTCTCTGCCCCTACCCCACACACACTCTGTCTCTGTGTCTCTTAAAAATAAATAAACATTAAAAATTTTTTAAAATAAAAAAAGAAATCCCTCTCACCAGGAATAGGGGCTTTAAAGCCAAGAAAGCTGTAGAAACAAACCTTGTTATTTTTTTCTAATCTACTATCTCAGCCTGGATTCTAGTTAGAATTCCTCAAAAGTTAAAGCTCCCAAATATCTGTTTCTTTATCCTGTCAATTCCTCACAGATTTATTGTCTCTTTGTTTAAAAAGTATAAAAAGTGCCTTCCTTGGTCATTTCTTTAGGTCTCAGTTTCATTATTGGGCTTCAATGCTCATGTAATGACATTTTGTTTTTTTCTCCTGTTAATCTGTCTCATGTCAATTTAGTTCTTAGGCTGGAAAACCTTGAAGGGTAGAGAATTTTTCCTCCCCTACAAAAGACAGAACTAACCACAGAAACTTGGGCACATTTCAACTTTACAATGGAGGTGTAAAGTGTAGGGGTTTGAGAGAGAAAATTGAGATACCTAAGCTGAAATAATTGGGAGAAAAGCATAGCGTTTTGGAAAAAATAGGAAGAGAACTTTCAAAAACGGAGAGGTCACTGACACCATAAAATGCTGTAGAGATTAAATCCAGTATATTTGACAATATTAACGGTATCTGTGACTTTGGAAATAACAGTTTCAATGGTGAGGGCTGAAATTGGAGATCACTATTTCAGGAAGTTTAAGAGATTGATGAGTGATGATGTAGGGAAAAAATAGAATTAAGAAACCACTTTGGGATGTTATACAAAGTGGTCAAAGGAAGGTAGCAAGATATCACATTGGCTGAGATGTGGTGTTAATTCAAAGAACTATAGCATTTCAAAGAGGAGAGACCTTGATTTTGTATCATGATTTTGAAGAAAGAGTTGTTCAAAAGCCAATGATAATCAATGAAAGTCTGATGTACTGACCCGAAGCATATCCCCAGTCAAGAGAGTCTGGAGCTGACATTAGAAGGGCAGAGGATTGACAGCAAAGAGAGCACTCTGAATAGGAGGTATTATTCAGGACAGTCTTGGATTCAAAAATACTGAAGTTATCATACCTACTTCTCCATGGGCAACCTATGCTGTCTTCAGCAAGTTATATTTTCTAAACTAGTTTCATTGTCTGGAGAATAGTGATCATTGACCTGCTCATCTGTAAGCATCACATGAGATATTGCCCATGAAGCACCGAGCACTACACATGTGGCTGGACCTAGAAAAGTGGCAGCTACTTATCTAATCTCTCTTACTACTATTCTAATTAATATGGTTGTTTTCCATGTTTCGGTATTTTAATTAGCCTCATTCTGCCTAGCAAGATTGCCTGATCACAGAGAATTGATATAGAAGTCTTGTTGTTCTGTTTTCTTTGTTGGACTCAACTGAGGCTATAGGTGGAAACTTCTGAAGACAAAGATGGCAGAAGAATGAGGTTTAGGTGTGTCTCATTCTCTCTCATTTATGAAACCCGTTCTGTGTGCAAAGTCTTGCACCAAGTAACAGGGTGGATTCAGAGAGGTTCGGAAACCACCCTTATCTTCAAAGATGGTCTTATAAAATTACCATCTAGAAGGCCCAACAGACAAGTGCTCCACCAACTTCAACATGAGACAGACGGACACTATTCCAGATGAGGCTAGTCTCTGTGAAACAAAAGTGTAAATGTCTGGAGTTCGCCTCTGAGCAACGCAAATGAGCCAAGAGGGAGATGGGAACAGAGGTTGTAAAGGAGCAGAGATCTATATCCACAGCGACAGTATGTAACAGTGAGACATGAAGATGGGCAAAGTAAGAGGTATCTGGGAGTGAAAAGCTTCTACAAGATTAGAGGGATGATAATATGAAAACAATGCAGGAGGGGTGGTGATATGAGATGATATGATATGAGTTAAGAGGTCTACAACTCTTTGCTTTCAACATATAATTAAAGGGTCACATAGTACTGTCTAACTGAATTAATGATTTTAAGGTTGTGAGAGTTTAGAGAAGGACATGATTCTTATAAGCTGGAAAAAATAAAAATTTTTATGAGAATTATAACTAATAAAAATTACAGTGGGATGGATGTTAGTGGTGGTTTCATGTCCATAATTCAGTGGGCACAAGCAGGGCAAGGATGGTATGAAATGAACTTATATTAACCTTGGGGCACCTGGGTAGCTCAGTCGGTTAAGTGTCTGACTTCGGCTCAGGTCATGATCTCACAGTTTTTGGGTTAGAGCCCCGCGTTGGGCTCTGTGCTGACAGCTAGCTCAGAGCCTGGAGCCTGTTTCAGATTCTGTATCTCCCTCTCTCTCTGACCCTCCCCTGCTCACGCTGTCTCTCTCTCTCTCAGAAATAAATAAAACATTAAAAAAAAATAAATAAAATAAAATGAACTTATGTTAACCTGAATGCTTCCCATTATTTCTTATAGTGTTAAGGCTTTGTTTCCTCTTCAAATATTTTTGCCAAACTCCCAATTAAAAGTATAATAGTTCTTTAAAAAGAGTGATTTCAAAATATAATTCTGATGAAACTTATAATAAGCCAATTTGATTTCTCTGATACAAGGAGGCCTAACTTAGCCTTTATAAAATATATCAGTATGTTTTAATGAAAGGTTGAAGGTTTCTCCTCTTACCCCACTCTTAACCATAAAGAAGCCATGATTCTTTTGAAGACACCTGCAGGAATGTGAATTTATACCAAGGCATGGGCATGACAATGCAGGAGATTGCGGTATGGACAATCCTATTTCTCCCTATTTCAGACCTGGGATCCTGTCCTCACTGAGGAGACATGGTCAGGTAGCTCCACCCAGAAACAAAGAACACAGATTTCTTTTCAAAAGACCTCGTCATTCATGGGCAGGCATTTGCCAGGAAATAGGAAATGAGTGGGGAAAAACAACAACAAAAGAAAAACTCTTTCTGACCTGCTAGTGTGGGCAGTAAGTCTAAGAAGTGACTTAATATTCACAATAGCCAAGATACAGAAACTACCCAATTGTGTGTCAATGGATGAATGGGTAAAGAAAATGTGGCATATATATACAATGGAATATTATCAGCTTTAAAAAGAAGGAAATCCTGCCATTTACAACAACACAGGTGACTTGGACGATATTATGTTGAGTGAAATAAGCCAAACACAGAAAAACAAACAACGTGTGATTTCACTTCTAAATTTTTTAAAACATTTATTCACTTTTTGAGAGACAGAAACAGTACAAGTGGGGGAAGGACAGAGAGAAAGGGAGACACAGAATCCAAAGCAAGCACCAGACTCCGAGCTATCAGCACAGAGTCTGATGCGGGTCATGAACTCACGAACAGTGAGATCATGACTTGAGCCAAAGTCGGATGCTTAAACCACTGAGCCACCCAGGTGCCCCACGTGTGATTTCACTGCTATATGGAACGTAAAAGAGTTGAACTCAAAAAAATAGAATAGAATGCTGATTACCAGCACCTGGGGGTGTGTGGGAAATGGGAGATGTTGGTAAAGGGTACAAACTTTCAATCATAAGGTGAGTAAGATCTGGGAGTATGATGTACAGCATGGTGACTACAGTTAATAATACTGTATTGTGTACTTGAAATTTATTAAAGGAGTAGATCTCACATGTAGTCACCCAGAAACACACACATATACACGTAAGTATGTGATGTCATGGATGACATGTCATGTGATGTCATGTTAATTAGCTTGATTGTGGTAAACATTTCATAATATATATGTATATCAATGTTGCATATCTTAAATATATACAACATTTGTCAATAATACTTCAGTAAAGTTGGGGGGAAAACTTTCCATTTAAGCTCTTCAAAGAGATTTTAAGATCTGAAGAGCTGATAAAGTTTGAAAATAAAGACTTCTTAGGGAAAGTGTACAACCACCCACAGCTGTATGATAGATTCATAGTAGATACTTCTATGTGGGGCTGTATCTTCAGTCCTTTGAGGAGGTAGGAAGAACAATCTAGTAGGAAGGCAAAACAACAAACAAATACGTGATGTGGAATTCGAAGTAAGGTGGTCTAGGAAGAAAAGTAAAGCAGGGTGGGGTGAAGGGCTGAGCAGGGCACTGTCTGAGCCTGGTGGTCAGAGGTGAGCTATATGGAGTGAGTAACACTGAAACAGGTTCAATGAACAGTTGGCAGTATTTACCTTGATTTTTTTCTGTCTGATAAGTACATGGAAACTAGGCCTCTGAGTCTTCTCTACTGTTCCCTGGAGATAATCAGACTGGATTAAAAAAAACAACAACAGGAAGTTCCCATAGGATAGACACATAAATCAGGAAGATTCATTTCTTTATTTGATAAAAAAATATTGAGTACCACCCTGTGCTAGACTCTGCAGACATCACATCAGACAGGACCTAGTCCCAGCTCCTGAAGAGCTTCTGTCCAGTAGGTTAGGATGAACACATCTCCCAGCAGAACGAGCACGTGGAGCAGACACGAGCGCTGACCACGAGGATCTCTGAGAATATTAATCACTGTCTGCTTTTCTCAGCCCTTTGGGGCCACACATACTAGTCCACCCCTTCCCCCCACCGTGGCCCGGCCAGCCGCATCACCCACCCGTCCCACACAGCCGGCTTGCTAATCGTGCCATCAGCAGCCATCAACAGGGTGGAGATGCTTACAGCAGTGACAAGGAATGACATGTTGTGACATTTTCCCAGCTAGCTCTGTCTGAAGACCTGGCCTAGATTCTCCCTTGCTGTAGAGCACCAAGTCCCAGGAGAAGAGCTGTTATGTGCACGCCCACTCCCGATGCCCCTTTAAGGGATGCCGCCACTTAGCTATCAAACCTCTACCCCATTTCCACTTCCTTGGAAAGTTACTCTGTCTGAACTTTGAGGAAGAGTCAAAGAATTGGAAGTACAGACAGGGCTAGAAACAGCTCTTGGTGACTGGGTGACCCAGCTTCCTCATTTTATAAAGGAGGACACTGAGGCCCAAAGGGTGAAGGGGCTTATTCGCTGTTAGAGAAAGAGCTGTGACAGATCTGGCCTGAGAACCCGGGGGGAAGAAGCTGGTAGACAACAGTCATTTGAATCGTCAGATTACACCATTTCAGAATCGGTTCCATAAATAGAAGCTTCTCTCATCACATTTTACTTTACAACTATTAAATTTCAAACCATGAGAATCTCTTAATAATTCATCTGATATGATTCTCACTCTCTTACTCTCTGAGTGGCACAGACAGAGCCCCTCCAACCAGAGTCAGGATGTCAGCTTCACGGACTGTGGACCTCACATGGATTGGGCACTATTTCAGGTGGTTTTATGAGACACCATCCCTCTGAGTGGACATATCTTATGTCTGATCACATAGGCCTGTATGACTCAAAAGTCCCAACCTTCGAACAACTCTGGCTGTTGCTCCCCCATACCTGCCAGGCGGTGTAGATCAGTCATCTCCTTTCTCAAGTAAGAGAGGGGTCTCATGTAAAGCGACTAGCACAATGCCCAGCACATAGTAAGGCCTCAGTAAATAAAGGGCAATTCCCTCTGTCCTTCCCTGTAGACATCAAGAATCATATTGGCTATACATACATATATAATATATGTATAATGTATTTTAAGATTAAAAAAACTTAGATGTATATTACATGTTTATTTCTTAATTTTTAGAAATATTATGAGGTCTATCTGTATGCATTAGCCTTACTTGTGAATAATTTTCCTGAGAAAATTAATTCCTGAGGCATAGGCATTTTCCTGAGAGAGAAAACATCATTAAAAAATATGCTACACATGGAAGTGGGGTTAGAATTTGGCTCAGAAGATTTTTCTATTCCAGAAAAATTGCAGGGAAGCAGACTCACGGTAGAGCCCAATAGAGCAGCACCTCAGCGCGTCCAAAGACACTCCCCCCTGTCTTCCAGGGGTTCTTCTACGTTCTGGACTTGTCATTCTCTTTAAGTCATTCCTAATAAGTCCTCCATAGATAGCATAGAGGGACCAGGAGTCAGGAAATCTAAGATGAGAAATGGCACACTGGGAGTTTTTTAACTGTAAAAAACAGAACATGGTAGAACTTTTGAATAGACTTAAATGTCCTGAAACTGAATATCCTGTGCTTTTCTAACTCCTCAGTTTTAGCGAGAGGCGCTCCAGCATCGTGCAATGTGAAGGTCCCTGTTTGCAGGCAAAGCCCCCTGATGCTGGCACTGGAAGGTTCTCTGACTCAGAACAGCCCGAGCTGTCACGTGAGAGCTGCACAAGCTAAGCCTAGAGCCAGGTGTGCAAGCTACGCAGGACAGGGTCGGAGAAAACCAGGTCAATTCATGCTACTGGGCAGTTGTTTTAGATGATTCTTTAGAAGCTGTAAAGATAAGAGTTTCTTTTTTCAGAGAAAAATAAACTTTAATAGGCATGAATAATATGGTATCTACCACCTGCCTCCTGGAAATCTCTCAAGGGTTCCCTTTGACTTGGTGGATATCTCCAGTGACACCATCCATCCTCACCTGTAGCAGCACCCATCAGGACCTCCTACCCTTTTGCTTCACCATGCACTCTGTCCCTTCTGCCCCTCACCCCTGCCAGGCCCCCCTCCTACCACAGAGTCCCTGGCTGTACTCTTTGCCTCAACCTGGAGAAACCTTCCCTTGCTGCTCTGTAATTAACTCCTACTCAACCTTGGATCGAGCTGCCCTTTCTCAGAAAAGTCCTTTCTGATCTCCCTGGCCAGGGAAAACTGACAAATTACAGGAAGTCAGGACACTCAGTTCCCTTCATAGCTGTGCACCTTTATATTTATTTACTGAATTTTTAAAAATCATTTATTCTCCTTCTCTGCTGTAAACCAACAGAGATGGTGTCTGGAACAAAACAGATGTTCAGTAACCATTTATTAGATGAATGAATGAAAATCAGACACAAAAGTTGGGGCATGTGGGTGGTTCAGTCAGTTGAGCATCTGACTTCAGCTCAGGTCATGATCTCGTAGTTTGTGAGTTTGAGCCCCACCTCTGTGCTGACAGCTCTGTGCTGACAGTTCAGAGCCTGGAGCCTGCTTTGGATTCTGTGTCTCCCTCTCTCTCTCTGCCCCTCCCCCACTCCCTCTCTCTTACTGTCTCTCTGTCTCTCTCTCTCTCTCTGAAAAATAAATAAACATTTTTTAAAAATTAAAAAAAAGAGAAAATCAGACATAAAAGTTACTTCTAGATCTTCCAGACTGGCCAGGCTCACAGAGGCTTCTCAAGTCCTCACATCTGGCTACTCAGTCTCCTGAGGTCTGTGTAAGGGGAGCGGAGTCTCCAGCACCAGCTGTTGGGGTTCACTGGGAGGTGCTCCTAGAGGCACACTCTGGGTGCCTTGAAAGCCCAGATCCCATTGGCTGCATCTCCTCATATGGTCATCTCCTCACATGACACACAGGTTGGCTCTCCCAACGCTTCTGGAGTCATAGAAGGATATTTCTGTTCTACCTCACCTTATGCCTCCAAACTTAGTCCTCTGCTCTATGGGGATCAGGGACTTTTATTTATTTGCTTTCAATGTGACATTAACTTTCTGGGGCTAGGTGGTAACTATACAGAAGTGTTTGTTGAGTGATGAACTTAGATTTTGTGTACTTTTCTGTGTGTCATATTTCAATATAAAACCTTAAAAATATTTACAAAGACCTTCACAGCAACTCATAATAATGAGAGAGACACAGAGTGAGACCAAAACTAAGAGAAGGAAAGAAAAAGAGAAAGAGAAATCAATATACACAATAAAACCTTGGTTTGCAAGCATGATTCATTATGGAAACATGCTTGTAATCCAAAACACTTGTATATCAAAGCAAATTTCCCCATGAGAAATAATGGAAACTCAGATGATTCATTCCGAGACCCAAAAATATTCATATAAAAATGATTACAATATTATAATATAATGCAAAATAATAAAGAAAAATAAACACATTAACCTGCACTCACCTTTGAAAATCTTCATGGCTGGTGTGAGGGAGACAAAAGAGAGGATGGTTATGTAGGACAACTTTCAGTATCACTAATGGATGTTGACTACAGTACAGTATTAATACATTCTTGTCATACACTGTATTTAATGTAACTGGCAATAAGGCAGCAGAGGAAAGGGTCTATGACTGCAGGCGGCCTGACCTAGAATGAAGCAAAGCCTTCCTAAGCTCACTCTTGTATGGAAAAGCAAAGGACTGTCCGTGGATGCTATGAAGTGACAAAAAGTACATTAGTGCCAGTTGTGGGCACTTTCCAACATTCTTAAAAATCACTGATTTCTGCCAAACACCTCTGCCTAAGACCAAGCATATGAGCATGGGAGACAGTTACCCACAATCCTACAGCAAGAAAGAGAGAGAGAGAGGGAAGAACTATTGCCTCAGTTGTAATTATGTGACGCTCAGCGTCACGTACTACTTATATTGCAAGATATCGCTCATTTATCAAGTTAAAATTTATTAGAAATGTTTGCTTGTCTTGCAGAACACTCGCAGAACAAGTTACTCAAAATCCAAGGCTTTACTGCATATCATAAAGGGCAACAAGGGGATGGTTAAATAAATCACTGACTAGCCACACATCAGAAATGTCAGAAAGCAAACCACAAGAAATAAAAGATACAGTTGTATGCACTAACCAGAACTGGCGCTGAATATTCACTATTAAATGAAAACCGGTCATCACAGGGCAATACATGCTGTGCTTCTTCTACATAATAAAAAGGGAGGATCTTCAGGATATATGACGGGCTGAGATTTATTAATGCATGTGTTTGTTTCTTTCTACATTTCTTCTACTCACTCTCCCTACCAAGAGAATTATGTGTTTGCCTTTTAAGTTTTATAGTCTCTTCCCTCTTCCCTGTACAAAAACAACAGAATGCGCTAGAGAGAGCTAGAACAGCTGGGAAGAAAGGGACAGGTTTTTACTCCTGGGTCAGTTCCTCTGGAAAGGAGAATCTCAGGATTGGGTAAAGAATGTAGAAAAGTAACAAAGCACTCAGAAAGACTCAGGCTATACCACCAGGATCAAACATGATTTGGGGGTTGAGGGGTTGGCAAGGGAGAAAGAGACAAAAGAAACCATACCGTCTGGTTGTTAGGGAGTTTTTGGGGTGTTTCGTGAGGGAATCTTGAGCACCGGTCCTCAGGATATGGGATAATTGAAGAGGAGAGAAAATGGGAGTTCTAGAAATGTGTCATGAGGGGCGCCTGAGTGGCTCAGTCGGTTAAGTGTCTGACTTTGGCTCAGGTCATGATCTCATGGTTTGTGGGTTTGAGCCCTGTGTCGGGCTCTGTGCTGACTGCCCGGCTCAGAGCCTGGAGCCTGTTTCAGATTCTGTATCTCCCTCTCTCTCTGACCTTCCCCTGCTCATGCTGTCTCCCTCTCTCTCTCTCAGAAATAAATTAAAATTAAAAAAAACATTAAAAAAATAAAAAAATGTGTTATGAGATATGAAATGGATTCCCTATAATACTTTCTAACACATAAGTACTGGACCAGTCTTGTAGGATGCCATCCATTGGCCTCATACATTGGGCCACTGGAGGCTAGACAAAGACCTAATCCAAACTCAGTATGGTCAGTCCTAGAAAAGGGTGTGGAATTGGAAGTTAAAAAGTAACTTAATTTTTATCTATAAATGTGCAGCTGACCCTTGAACAACATGGTCAAGAGTCAGTTTGAACTGCACAGGTCCCATTATATGTGGATTTTTTCAATAAATGTAATATAATGTTTTCTCTCTATCTTATGATGTTCTTAATAACACATTCTTTTCTTTGGCTGACTTCATTATAAGAATATAGGATAGAATACAGATAATATACAAAATATGTGCTAATTGTTTATGTTATCAGTAAGACTTCTGGTCAACAGAAGTCTACTAGCAGTTACCTTTCTGGAGAGTCAACAGTGTGGATTTTTGACTGTGTGGGGGATCGAGGCCCCTAACCCCTGCATGGCTCAGGCATCGACCGTACTATTTGAATGTATACATAAGCTCATGCTACTTACCTAATTTTTAATTCATAAATACAAAAGCATTGCATTCCCATGTTCTTTGCTGAAGGAGCAGCTCACGGACCCCCAAAAGGAAAGGAGCCCCCGGTGCCGTAAGAGGAGACTGCTGCTGTGCTTGGTGACTGGGCTGCAGTGGGTTTGGCTGAGGGGTGGGGTGTGATTTGGGGGGCCATGGGGGACTTGGATGTTCAAAGGCAGCACAGTTGTCCAGATGCCTCTCTGTGAGTGTCCCAGGGCAACCCAACAGAGGTTGCTTAGAACAAACCCAAGGTCCATAGATCCTGTTGGAATACTCATTTACATACTCACCAAGCATGCTGCCTCTTCTGCTCATGCATCAGGCCTTGTGAGGCTGCTTTGAACAGCACTAACCCTCTATCTATTTTTTAGTGTGTGGGTTTACAATCTCTGGTTATAAAAGTCTGCCCCAAGCCCCCAGAGACAGCAAAGTAATGGAAGAAGTGCTCATGAGGAAGGGATTCTGGCCTGAGACCCAGATGCTTATGCCAAAAGGTTCTCTTGGCAACCTCTCCCTCCCTACCAGGGCTGTCTCCCAAGCCAACATGGGGAATGCCCACTTGCCTCAGGGGAGTCCTCACCTTTTCCCTCAGGTCTTTACCCTGTGGCCATAGGAAGGCAAGCACATCAGATGAGAAAATGGAATCCACAGAAGCAGGGACGTCATCATGAGGCTCCTGAGCAGATCTGATTTCACAGGTTTTCAATATCCAGAAAACTGAACCCTGAGTTATGTAGAGCAATCATGCTACCACAAAGGCTTCAGCATGGCCAAATCCTCTCCTCACACTCAACAGAAGGCAGGGAAGAGGCATCCCCCAACCCTCAAATCTCCAGCTAAGCTGCATGGGGAAGTTTATTAGCAGAAGTCTAGAATGCTCAGGGTCCCAGGCTGGATGGCACCAGCTTGGTTGGCTTGTTCATATCCACGCACACCTCTCCCTTTGTTGTGAAGCAAGTGGAAGAATTTCTGATAGAAAAGCATAAATATGACCAAATACACAGGACGTCACTGTGAATTGCATTCAGAGCTTTATTCTTGCCAAAGCTTGGGGGGGTGCATTAACTCTGGCAGGCTGCCTTGATAGAGAAGCACAGTGCACTGTGGAGCAGTGAGATTCTACACCACCAGGAATACGGGGAGGGGGACAGAAGCTGGTGAAGGTTCCAGAAGGTAGAGCAGGGCCATTCTGTATTTAGCAGCAGCAATCATCCTCATGATCACAGCATGCAGGACCTCGGGACCTCATAGGGATAATTCCCAAACAGCAGCACCCAGAACCACAGCACCCGGAGCCACAGCACCCAGAGCTACAGCACCCAGAATCTTCACAGCAGCCAGATGATCCTGAGTTGCATTCCTGGGGCCGTTGGATCCAGCGTCTCAGGGGACTCACTCCAAAGGTCCGGGGAGCCAGACAGCAGTAGCTGGTGGAACAGGGAGCAGAACATGGATCAGGGGTGTAGCACGATGTGGCCGAGCCATTTGCAGGAGCCTGAACATAGTAGGTCTGGCCAAAAGAAGGGCCCTGGACANGCTTCACCATGCACTCTGTCCCTTCTGCCCCTCACCCCTGCCAGGCCCCCCTCCTACCACAGCGTCCCTGGCTGTACTCTTTGCCTCTGCCTGGAGAAGCCTTCCCTTGCTGCTCTGTAATTAACTCCTACTCAACCTTGGATCGAGCTGCCCTTTCTCAGAAAAGTCCTTTCTGATCTCCCTGGCCAGGGAAAACTGACAAATTACAGGAAGTCAGGACACTCAGTTCCCTTCATAGCTGTGCACCTTTATATTTATTTACTGAATTTTAAAAAATCATTTATTCTCCTCTGCTGTAAACCAACAGAGATGGTGTCTGGAACAAAACAGATGTTCAGTAACCATTTATTAGATGAATGAATGAAAATCAGACACAAAAGTTGGGGCATGTGGGTGGTTCAGTCAGTTGAGCATCTGACTTCAGCTCAGGTCATGATCTCGTAGTTTGTGAGTTTGAGCCCCACATCTGTGCTGACAGCTCTGTGCTGACAGTTCAGAGCCTGGAGCCTGCTTTGGATTCTGTGTCTCCCTCTCTCTCTCTGCCCCTCCNTAAAAATCATTTATTCTCCTTCTCTGCTGTAAACCAACAGAGATGGTGTCTGGAACAAAACAGATGTTCAGTAACCATTTATTAGATGAATGAATGAAAATCAGACACAAAAGTTGGGGCATGTGGGTGGTTCAGTCAGTTGAGCATCTGACTTCAGCTCAGGTCATGATCTCGTAGTTTGTGAGTTTGAGCCCCACCTCTGTGCTGACAGCTCTGTGCTGACAGTTCAGAGCCTGGAGCCTGCTTTGGATTCTGTGTCTCCCTCTCTCTCTCTGCCCCTCCCCCACTCCCTCTCTCTTACTGTCTCTCTGTCTCTCTCTCTCTCTGAAAAATAAATAAACATTTTTTAAAAATTAAAAAAAAGAGAAAATCAGACATAAAAGTTACTTCTAGATCTTCCAGACTGGCCAGGCTCACAGAGGCTTCTCAAGTCCTCACATCTGGCTACTCAGTCTCCTGAGGTCTGTGTAAGGGGAGCGGAGTCTCCAGCACCAGCTGTTGGGGTTCACTGGGAGGTGCTCCTAGAGGCACACTCTGGGTGCCTTGAAAGCCCAGATCCCATTGGCTGCATCTCCTCATATGGTCATCTCCTCACATGACACACAGGTTGGCTCTCCCAACGCTTCTGGAGTCATAGAAGGATATTTCTGTTCTACCTCACCTTATGCCTCCAAACTTAGTCCTCTGCTCTATGGGGATCAGGGACTTTTATTTATTTGCTTTCAATGTGACATTAACTTTCTGGGGCTAGGTGGTAACTATACAGAAGTGTTTGTTGAGTGATGAACTTAGATTTTGTGTACTTTTCTGTGTGTCATATTTCAATATAAAACCTTAAAAATATTTACAAAGACCTTCGCAGCAACTCATAATAATGAGAGAGACACAGAGTGAGACCAAAACTAAGAGAAGGAAAGAAAAAGAGAAAGAGAAATCAATATACACAATAAAACCTTGGTTTGCAAGCATGATTCATTATGGAAACATGCTTGTAATCCAAAACACTTGTATATCAAAGCAAATTTCCCCATGAGAAATAATGGAAACTCAGATGATTCATTCCGAGACCCAAAAATATTCATATAAAAATGATTACAATATTATAATATAATGCAAAATAATAAAGAAAAATAAACACATTAACCTGCACTCACCTTTGAAAATCTTCATGGCTGGTGTGAGGGAGACAAAAGAGAGGATGGTTATGTAGGACAACTTTCAGTATCACTAATGGATGTTGACTACAGTACAGTATTAATACATTCTTGTCATACACTGTATTTAATGTAACTGGCAATAAGGCAGCAGAGGAAAGGGTCTATGACTGCAGGCGGCCTGACCTAGAATGAAGCAAAGCCTTCCTAAGCTCACTCTTGTATGGAAAAGCAAAGGACTGTCCGTGGATGCTATGAAGTGACAAAAAGTACATTAGTGCCAGTTGTGGGCACTTTCCAACATTCTTAAAAATCACTGATTTCTGCCAAACACCTCTGCCTAAGACCAAGCATATGAGCATGGGAGACAGTTACCCACAATCCTACAGCAAGAAAGAGAGAGAGAGAGGGAAGAACTATTGCCTCAGTTGTAATTATGTGACGCTCAGCGTCACGTACTACTTATATTGCAAGATATCGCTCATTTATCAAGTTAAAATTTATTAGAAATGTTTGCTTGTCTTGCAGAACACTCGCAGAACAAGTTACTCAAAATCCAAGGCTTTACTGCATATCATAAAGGGCAACAAGGGGATGGTTAAATAAATCACTGACTAGCCACACATCAGAAATGTCAGAAAGCAAACCACAAGAAATAAAAGATACAGTTGTATGCACTAACCAGAACTGGCGCTGAATATTCACTATTAAATGAAAACCGGTCATCACAGGGCAATACATGCTGTGCTTCTTCTACATAATAAAAAGGGAGGATCTTCAGGATATATGACGGGCTGAGATTTATTAATGCATGTGTTTGTTTCTTTCTACATTTCTTCTACTCACTCTCCCTACCAAGAGAATTATGTGTTTGCCTTTTAAGTTTTATAGTCTCTTCCCTCTTCCCTGTACAAAAACAACAGAATGCGCTAGAGAGAGCTAGAACAGCTGGGAAGAAAGGGACAGGTTTTTACTCCTGGGTCAGTTCCTCTGGAAAGGAGAATCTCAGGATTGGGTAAAGAATGTAGAAAAGTAACAAAGCACTCAGAAAGACTCAGGCTATACCACCAGGATCAAACATGATTTGGGGGTTGAGGGGTTGGCAAGGGAGAAAGAGACAAAAGAAACCATACCGTCTGGTTGTTAGGGAGTTTTTGGGGTGTTTCGTGAGGGAATCTTGAGCACCGGTCCTCAGGATATGGGATAATTGAAGAGGAGAGAAAATGGGAGTTCTAGAAATGTGTCATGAGGGGCGCCTGAGTGGCTCAGTCGGTTAAGTGTCTGACTTTGGCTCAGGTCATGATCTCATGGTTTGTGGGTTTGAGCCCTGTGTCGGGCTCTGTGCTGACTGCCCGGCTCAGAGCCTGGAGCCTGTTTCAGATTCTGTATCTCCCTCTCTCTCTGACCTTCCCCTGCTCATGCTGTCTCCCTCTCTCTCTCTCAGAAATAAATTAAAATTAAAAAAAACATTAAAAAAATAAAAAAATGTGTTATGAGATATGAAATGGATTCCCTATAATACTTTCTAACACATAAGTACTGGACCAGTCTTGTAGGATGCCATCCATTGGCCTCATACATTGGGCCACTGGAGGCTAGACAAAGACCTAATCCAAACTCAGTATGGTCAGTCCTAGAAAAGGGTGTGGAATTGGAAGTTAAAAAGTAACTTAATTTTTATCTATAAATGTGCAGCTGACCCTTGAACAACATGGTCAAGAGTCAGTTTGAACTGCACAGGTCCCATTATATGTGGATTTTTTCAATAAATGTAATATAATGTTTTCTCTCTATCTTATGATGTTCTTAATAACACATTCTTTTCTTTGGCTGACTTCATTATAAGAATATAGGATAGAATACAGATAATATACAAAATATGTGCTAATTGTTTATGTTATCAGTAAGACTTCTGGTCAACAGAAGTCTACTAGCAGTTACCTTTCTGGAGAGTCAACAGTGTGGATTTTTGACTGTGTGGGGGATCGAGGCCCCTAACCCCTGCATGGCTCAGGCATCGACCGTACTATTTGAATGTATACATAAGCTCATGCTACTTACCTAATTTTTAATTCATAAATACAAAAGCATTGCATTCCCATGTTCTTTGCTGAAGGAGCAGCTCACGGACCCCCAAAAGGAAAGGAGCCCCCGGTGCCGTAAGAGGAGACTGCTGCTGTGCTTGGTGACTGGGCTGCAGTGGGTTTGGCTGAGGGGTGGGGTGTGATTTGGGGGGCCATGGGGGACTTGGATGTTCAAAGGCAGCACAGTTGTCCAGATGCCTCTCTGTGAGTGTCCCAGGGCAACCCAACAGAGGTTGCTTAGAACAAACCCAAGGTCCATAGATCCTGTTGGAATACTCATTTACATACTCACCAAGCATGCTGCCTCTTCTGCTCATGCATCAGGCCTTGTGAGGCTGCTTTGAACAGCACTAACCCTCTATCTATTTTTTAGTGTGTGGGTTTACAATCTCTGGTTATAAAAGTCTGCCCCAAGCCCCCAGAGACAGCAAAGTAATGGAAGAAGTGCTCATGAGGAAGGGATTCTGGCCTGAGACCCAGATGCTTATGCCAAAAGGTTCTCTTGGCAACCTCTCCCTCCCTACCAGGGCTGTCTCCCAAGCCAACATGGGGAATGCCCACTTGCCTCAGGGGAGTCCTCACCTTTTCCCTCAGGTCTTTACCCTGTGGCCATAGGAAGGCAAGCACATCAGATGAGAAAATGGAATCCACAGAAGCAGGGACGTCATCATGAGGCTCCTGAGCAGATCTGATTTCACAGGTTTTCAATATCCAGAAAACTGAACCCTGAGTTATGTAGAGCAATCATGCTACCACAAAGGCTTCAGCATGGCCAAATCCTCTCCTCACACTCAACAGAAGGCAGGGAAGAGGCATCCCCCAACCCTCAAATCTCCAGCTAAGCTGCATGGGGAAGTTTATTAGCAGAAGTCTAGAATGCTCAGGGTCCCAGGCTGGATGGCACCAGCTTGGTTGGCTTGTTCATATCCACGCACACCTCTCCCTTTGTTGTGAAGCAAGTGGAAGAATTTCTGATAGAAAAGCATAAATATGACCAAATACACAGGACGTCACTGTGAATTGCATTCAGAGCTTTATTCTTGCCAAAGCTTGGGGGGGTGCATTAACTCTGGCAGGCTGCCTTGATAGAGAAGCACAGTGCACTGTGGAGCAGTGAGATTCTACACCACCAGGAATACGGGGAGGGGGACAGAAGCTGGTGAAGGTTCCAGAAGGTAGAGCAGGGCCATTCTGTATTTAGCAGCAGCAATCATCCTCATGATCACAGCATGCAGGACCTCGGGACCTCATAGGGATAATTCCCAAACAGCAGCACCCAGAACCACAGCACCCGGAGCCACAGCACCCAGAGCTACAGCACCCAGAATCTTCACAGCAGCCAGATGATCCTGAGTTGCATTCCTGGGGCCGTTGGATCCAGCGTCTCAGGGGACTCACTCCAAAGGTCCGGGGAGCCAGACAGCAGTAGCTGGTGGAACAGGGAGCAGAACATGGATCAGGGGTGTAGCACGATGTGGCCGAGCCATTTGCAGGAGCCTGAACATAGTAGGTCTGGCCAAAAGAAGGGCCCTGGACAGAGCAGGTCTGGGTCTGGCAGGGGGCTGGGCACTTCACATATGTCTGGGTCGGAGCTGCGTACTTCACATAAGTTTGAGTCTGGCATGGCACTTGGTATTTCACATAGGTTTGAGTCGGGCACGGAGCTGGGCATTTCACGTAGGTTTGAGTCTGGCAAGGAGTTACACATTTCACATAGGTCTGAGCCGGGCACGGAGCTGGACATTTCACGTAGGTTTGAGTCTGGCAAGGAGTTACACATTTCACATAGGTCTGAGTTGGGCACGGAGCTGGACATTTCACGCAGGTTTGAGTCTGGGATGGAGCTGGGCACTTCACAGAGGTACCTTTGGTACTCTGCATAGCTCCCAATCCGGAACCTTTCACGCAAGATGGGGGGAACTGTGGCTGCTTCTGCTGGTCACACATCTTCCTGTGGCTTTGCAAATTCTGAAAAGAAAGGTCTTGTCAGAACTAGGAAGGTTTCCTAGGGAAACCCACAGCATCCCTTTTGAATAGAAGGGTCTGTAAGTGGGAGCTTCTTAGAGAAGGTCACAAGCACCTAGACCTGACACAGGGTGCACTGAGGGCCAAGCATCTTGTTCAGCTTTTGTGCCTGTGCCTGGCTGTGTGCCTCAGTTGCCACAGTGGAAAATGAAGAGGGGGAAGGAGTGATGTCTGTTTCTACCCAATTCTCCAAGCCCCCTGTCTTCGTACTCACTTTGGTGTCTGCATCATTACAGATTCTCCTTGGGTAATTCTTTCCCAGTTGATTTCCCCTCACCACCAAGTCTCTCAAGCTTGGTCTCCCTCTTGCCTCTTGCCAGGCAGGCAGGATCCAGGAGAGGCAAGATCTTATCAGTGGCTCCTGAGCCAGCATGAGTCTCGAGCTGAGCCCCACAGAGCCTGACAAGGTCGGAGTTTGAGTGAATTCCCACCATTTGCTCTTCAAATGGGCTGGACTACCACTCCACCCCATAAAAGAACCCAGTAGAAAAACACATGACTGCACGCGGAGGGAGAGGGCGAGGTGGTTCTCTGAAGAATGCTTCTCACTCAGGATCCACAGCTCAGCTCACAAGGCTGCCTCTCCCCATCACACTCCAGCCTCCAGCTCCCACCAGCTCTGCCCCAGCTCCTTCGGTGGCCGTCCTCGTGACTAGTCCCGACCACCCTCATCCCATCCCAGAGCCACCTCTCTTTCCTGCTGCGTCCCTGATGCCAGGCACAGACTTACCCTCTTCGCTGACAGAAGCAAGACAGGAAGAAGCCAGGGATCTAAGGAGTCGGCTGTTGGGGAGGCTTTTTATAGGGTGGCAGTGAGGCAATTTAATGGCATCTGAATGAAGCAGGAGAGGTCACGAGGACCAGGACTGGCACGGCATTAGTGAGATTCTTCCCCAGTATGCCTGATTCTTCATTCAGAGTCAGGACATGCCTCTGCTTGACACTGAATTTTTCCAAACACGAGATAAACGATTCCCATGGCCTTCTTCATGAAACAAGTCAATCTTCTTTTCCTAGAAGTTATGCGAGATGAGATGCCTGTGAGATCTGTAGATATGAAGCCATTTCTAGGTCACTTGAGTCTTCAGGGGCTTGTCCAAGATGCAGTCAGCTTCTCCATGTTTCATACACTGTAAGCTACACTGCTTCTTCCCAGCCTAAACAGTGTGTTCCTTCCGAGGGCCTCCATGGTGAATCCTGTTGGTTTGGGTGACTGGGCCTGGTGGTCTCTGCCTCCGAATGCCAGCAGCCGCACCCCCCCCCACCGCCGCCCCTCCAAGAACTCCAGGTTAATTCCATGGACTGGGTAGGAACTTAATGATCTCAGACCTCAGGTTCTATATCTGGGGTGTGTCTCCTCAGCTTCTCATGCCCTTCTGACCCCCTGTCCTCAGCTGTGCCTCACAGCCTACCCCTCCTCACCTTCCTGGACCTCACTACTAGGCCTAGATCCCTGAGACCCCAGTACAGAGGGAATTCTAGCCAAATGAACACTGCGTGATAATAATAATAGAGGATGCTAACATTTAAGTGAATGCTTTTTATGTGTCAAACAGTTCCTGAAAGATTAAGGAAGTTACCCATTGTCACAAAGCAATTAGGTAAGAAGCTGGAGTTCACACACAGGCAGTCTGCTTTCATAAGCCATGGTCTTTTTCACTATAACATGTTGCCTTTTGTTTCTGGATATAGCACTGAATATCTGCCTCCTTCCTGTTCCTCGATGTAGTATATAGAGCAAGAGAGATGGGAATAATATGCATTAAGCACATCCTGTGAGGTAGGCTATGCTAGCCCTGTTTTGACAAGGAAACTGAGACCCAGAGGCCTATGTAACCAAGGCTGTCCCATTGATAGGCAATGGAGTATCATTTGAACCCAAGCCTGCCTAGTTTCAGAGCCCACGCTCTTCCCACTGACCCGTGTCAGGTTGCCCAATGCAGAAAGGTATCTTGATCCTGAACCAAGTCCAGGTTGCAAACTGCCACTCCCTCATATCAGCCGGTGCAGGTCCCACCATGGCCCCACTCCTCTAAGGGAAAGGTGCCTCTGCTTGTGTCCATAATGGATCCCAATTTCCCCAGGACCCATATGCTTAAGGTTCCCCAATTTCCCTAAACCAAGAAAACAAGCCCCCTCGAGGCCACAGACACTTCCCTGTTCCAAGCCAAATGGTGCAGGGTCTGCCCCTGAACAATTTGGAGGAAGCAAGGGGAGATTCAGCCCCAGGCTTGAAAGTTTCCTGCTTCCCCTCATCATTCCCGCATTGAGTGTGCCTGTAGCACTCCATAGCTTTGTGTGTGAAGCCCACCAGTCCCTGCCCTGTTGGGGGAGGGGGGGTGTTAAGGCTGTTCCCTTGCCCATTCTCCTGTGTTCCACCTCAGCTGACACTCAGGCCTGATGTTTTATGATGGAAATGGGACAAGACAAGGATTATCTTTCACTGAAGCTCTATGTATCACAGAGGGGAGCTTATCACATTTGGTCTCCGTAAGACTGTCTTAAATAAATAAGGAACAAAACTTGCCTGAGCTCACATAGTTACAGGTAGTAGATCTGGAATTTTGAGCCCAGGTTTATTCTACTTTTTTTTCCACATGCTATTTTTAACATTAAAATACATGAAGTTTTAGGAACCATACCTTTTAGCGAATAGACATGGTCATTAGGAAGCTCTCTATATCAGATGTAGGATAGGACAGCCTCACTCTACATACAGGGAAGAAAATACCCTAGAAGGCCAACGATTTTAGGGCATATCAACAAAACAGAAATAGTTCAAGGCACAAATAGAACTCAGCCCTAGTTCTGATTCTGCCATTGTGGCACCGTGTGGCTCCACTATGCCTTGCGATCTCTAGGCAGTTAATGTTAATGAAGTTATAGTTAATGAAGCCCCTCCTGGCTATGATATGCTATGATTGTAGGGGTTTGTTCTACAAGGAAATGTATTCATATCCTAACTGTCCAGGCAGTTATTCCCACGAGACCCTAATTTCTGTGCACTGGTAACTGTGAGCACATTCATCGTGTATCGCCTGGCTCTAGCACAGGACCTGGGGAACACTAACTGCACTAATGAATGAGTGACTGAGTGAGGATGCTTTACACTGACCATACAGCCTAAACCAACCTCCTTCCTCCATGCAGCAAACGCCCATCCAGCTATTAGCTGATCTGTGCGCCTCATGATACCTCTCAGCTCTGATTGGCTCACTTCCTGCTTTGTGGGGTCAGGCTACCCGTAATGGGTTTGACATCTTCAGTCAGTATGAACATCTCTGGTGAGGATACTGTTGCCATGTGCCACCAAAACAGGTGGGTGGGTTGTGCCCCACCCATTTTATAGGCTGGAATGGCGAGGTGTGGAGAGTCAGGTGACAAATTCCAGTGCCAGGGTGAGTCACAGAGTTATCCTCAGAAGTCATCACTTATCTCTTTGGGCAGAAGCTTATAGAAGTAGAGACCTGTGGATTCATGCAATAATAGTCTGGTAGACTCACAGAGTAATAGGAAGAGAGAATCATGAATTCACAGAATGAGAGTCACAGATTCAGAATCATGGCATCTCTGAGGTGGAAGGGATTAAAACGTGTCATGGGGGTCTGCCCCTGCCGTAACACAAGGCAATATCTGAGTCATCTGCCTTAATGGGCTGCTCTTCTTAGGAGAAACTTCTGGTCCTTAAAAGCTCTCTGCAGTCCCCTGGTTAGCTCATTTCAGGACTTACTATCTGGATAATCAGAAACTGTGTATTTGACTATCTTAAGGTCCTTTATAGCACCAGCATCAATGAATCCTGACATGCACTACATGTTTGAAGTTGTACGCATAAATACATGAACCAATTCAAGATTTCAACTCAGTGGTAACCCCAGCTCTGACCGTAGATTGGAGGGGGAAGTACCCAATTTGACATGCTGCTCCCTGAGGGTCCTCGCATCCTGGGTGTTTTCCTTGATCAGAGACTGCAGGCACTCAGGGCAAAATCTGGGTCTCTCCTTTCTTGTGGAAGAGAAGTAGGAGGAAGTGAGAAGCCACACACACAGGAGGTGGAGGGCACAAGAATCATGGTACCCAGTGAGAAATCTCACTTCTGTGTCTGCAAAGACAACACAGAGGTCCCCTCCCTTAGATCCCATGTCCCTGTACATCTCTGCTCCAGGCTCAACTCTGAGACTTTTGCCAGAGATCCCCTGAACCATTATTCCAGTGGCAATACGAGATTCCTCCTAGATTATCAGGAGATTGTATCATAGAACCACAGAATGGAGGACTGGTATGAGTAGGGCCTTTACAGGCATAGAACTTCACCCCTATATTGGTACTGAGGCCCACAGAGAAGGGAAGAACTTTGCTCAAGGCTACACATCCAGGTAGGAGCAGACTTTAGACGGGAATTACTGAATCCCATCCAGGATACGTCCGCTTACAACACATGGCCACTGAGTAGGCTTGCTGGGGGACACCCTCACTTGGCCTCATCCTTGCCTCCTTCCCTGTCCCCCAATCCCACCAAAACTACCACAGGGGATCCAATGAAAGTCATCAAAGGATCATCCTTTATGGAGCAGAGACTGTTTTCACATATGTAGAGGAGGGTCACACAGGATTCCCACTGTGTACACATGAGGGTCATTGAAATCTGAGAACCCCAGCACCACCTGGATCAAAGCCTGGGCTACACCTGGGCCAGAAACACAGGGTAAGACAGTACCAGAACCCTCTTGATTATAGGGCTAGGGAACATCGGTGCCCATATGTCCCTCTCTCTCCTAGAATGATCCACTAGGGTCGGTTTCCTTGAACTTTTGCCAGCCTTTCCCTTATTTTATTCTCTTATAACACACAAGGTAACTAGTCCCTTGGGTTTATCTACCACTTTGTACAGCTGTTTAATTTCATGATTCAAATTTTTAGTAGAAATTTTTAGTAGAAATGGCCTCACCTTTGCACTTTAGGATACATGGAAGTTTCATGCTTCCCTATTACTGCAGATATAAACCACTGGATCATATTTCCTCGTGGAGCCCCCCGCCCCCAGCCACTCCCTATATCCTTCCAGAGCAAATACCATGCTTTGTCCTTTATCCCAACCCCCCACCCCACCCCAGACCACCACACAAAGGACCAATTTCATTCCTACAAACTTATGCCAGAGAGTACATGGTTCTCCTCACAGCCTGATTACATGAGTTTAGGCAATCTGCTGAACCTTTCTGAATCTCAGTTTCCTCATCTGTAAAATGGAGATACTGACAGTCAGATCATGCAACTCTTCTGCTAAAATCAATCTAATGACTTCTCACTCTGTTCAAGGTCAAAGCCTAAGTGCTTACAATTGCTTTCGTCTAGACCCATGACCCCACACCCTTACTTCCTGACTTCATGTCCCACACTGTTCCCTACTCGATCCCTTGATACAGTGGCCTCCTTGCAGCTCATCTGATGTTCCAGGCACACTCCTGCTTCAGGGAACTTTGTTCTTTTTTTTCTTTCCCCAAAATGGTCTTCTCCCAGATACCCATGTGGCTAACTTGCTCACCTCCTTCCATCTTTGTCCACTTATGACCTTGGGAAGGCCCTTGCTGGTGACCCTGTTTAAAACCATAATCAATACCTAATTGTCAGACTCTGTCCCTCTTCCAAGCTCTGTTTTCTCCATAGAGATTACAACGATTTAACACATGACATATTTTAAGTATGTACGTGTTTTTCATTTTCTCACACTATAATGTAAACTCTATCAGGTATCTTCATCCCCTTGGTCCACTGCTCTATCCACAGGGCCTTTCTCAAGCACTTGGTGCCCTCAAAATATACCTATTGGATGAGAAAATAGCATATTTTTCCTTATTCATTTTGTTTGTCATCTGTGTTTCTTTATGAGAATACTTAAGTGCAGGAGAAAATTTTATCTGTTTTGTTTACGTCTATATTGTTAGATCTCAAAACTGTTCTTAGGACATAGTAGGCATCTACTATATACCTTTTGAATAAATACTCCAGACAAATATTAACAGGGAATAAGTCATGTCTAACATATGAGCAAGTACTAATGGAATGTGGGTTACTTTTGCTAGGATTGCTATCTATTATCCCACATCAACCATATGCAATAATCACAATTGCATTCAATCCTGGGGGGGAAAAAAAAGACTGAAAGCAGATAGGCAGGGTAAGAAATAGGCGTTTTCTTCTAATTCAGATGAATTATATCCCAGAAAGTCTGTGGTCCCATCACGCCAGTCCCTGGCCATTCCTACCACTGTCTTCCACCCTTTTCTCAGACCATTCTAATGAATGAAGTTCTACCCTTCTCCTCCCCACACTCTGTCCTATAGGCATGAAGCCCCTTGTTACAGAGCTCTGCTGATTTGAGGCTTCCTGAAAACCACAGGACTAGAATTTCAAATAGTGTTCTGGTTTCTATACAGGTAGACCAAGGAATATAGTTTTGTCCCCAGTGCCCTTCTGAGCAAGCACAGCTACTTGGCAAGTCACAGAATGACAGGCAGGAGTCCAGATACTGCTGCCCTGCCTCTGATGCTTCCGTATCTCTGGGTAACCCCAGGTGCTCCTGTTACTCCTCTAGCCCCTCCAATACTCTTATAACAAACTCTCTGCATTACACCCTTCTCTATTTCAAATAGCCAGCGTGGTCTCTGTTCTCAGGACTGGACGCTGACATCCTGAAACTTTTATAATATAAATTACATAGTACAATCTTCTCCAGGGAGAAGGGGAGAGGCATCTAAAAAATGAAGGAAATAAATATGCAATCCCAAATGGTGGTGAATGCAAGAACAATAACAAACCAGGCTTTTTTCAAAAAATGTTTCTTGGAAAGCTTGAGGGAGTCATGTTGATGCCCACCTCAGCTCTTCCTTTTTTCTTCTTAGTGAATTCATTTGACCTCAAGGCTAGGATCGACTGCAATATCTAATCTATCATATCCAAGGCTTCTGCCTCAGAGAGAGCCCAAATCAGCAGAGTTCAGAAACAGGAGGTCTCCTATCTCTAGGGCAGCATGTGGGAAAGAGAAGGAAAGAACTTCATTCCAATCCTGATGCTTGGGTTTCTGTACAAAGGTTTCTAAAGTTTTTTTTTAAATTTAAAAATCTGGATTTCAGTCATACTTTGTTTAACCAGACTTCTTTATGTTCACAACACAGCGTAAGGAGAGCACTTACAAAGATCAGCAAGCTTTCTCCATCAGTTCCCAACTGGAGCTGGGACTATTCTGTTATCTCAGTTCTCTTAAAAACAGTAAGCAAGTGGGAGAGAGAGAGAAATATTGCTCCTAAGAGGTATGTATGAAGCAACAATTACATTTTTTACTTAATAAGATCTTCTGTCGAAATCACTTAAGTGGCATGGCTATTTTTCATCACAAATGTTTTTCCAGTTTTATTGAGATATAATTGACATGTAACATTGTATAAATTTAACATCCATAATTGCCATCTCTTTTCTGTTGCAAGAACATTTAAGACCTGTCTTGTCAACTTTCAATGTAGAGTGCTGCAAGTACTGTTATCTATAATCACTATGTTGTACATAAGATCCCCAGAATTTATTCATCTTCTAACTGGAAATTCATACTCTTTGATCTACATCTCATTTCCCCACTCCCTGATAATCTCTTTTTTAAGTTAGACTCCTCTGGGAATTCTAGTCAATCCTAATTTATTGGTTTCACGTGAATACTGCAGAAGTTTAGATTTTCATGGAGATAGACATACATTAACTATCAGTTGATTTAAGCTTAGTTGGTTGGTTTTTCTCAAGTCTAGTAAAAGCTGTAAGTCTGTTTTTCTATCCAGGGAGGACTAGGACTTAGATAAAAGAAGGAGAAAAAAAAAGGAATAAAAACCACCAATCAAACTGGGACTTGAAAGTAAATTCACAGTTGCAAAACACATGTTTTAGGGTATTTTTCAGCAATCTGAGAAAAAACGATATTCACATGAGGTCAAAAAGAGCACAAACCCAAGGTATAAAGTTGATGGCTTCTGAGAAGCAAACCTTTCATGTTTATTCATTTGATTGGGTCCAGGACAGGAAGACAAGAGAGAAAAGGGGACAAAATGCTAGGCTGTAATAGGTCTTTTATCTTTTAATTCTTGCAGTGCTGTTCCTCGGTGTTCCTCGTGGTTATGGTCAGCAGCAGCCCCCAGAGCAGCAGTCAGAGCCTCCAGACTGTTGGCCGCTGCCCCCACCGCAGCACCCGGAGCCCCCCGAGGGCTGGCTGCAGCAGTCAGAGCTCTGGTGTCTGTGGCGGTGGGACCTGCGTCGCCTGTGGTGGCTCAGACAGCAGCCCCCGCCCCCGGAGCTGCAGCAGCCTCCGCTGCCCCCTGAGCTGCAGCAGCCCCCGCCCCCAGAGCTGGAGCCACAGCAGCCCCCAGAGCTGACACTGCAGCAGGAGGAGACTGGGGGGCACTTGGGGGGACATTTAGGGGTGGGACACTTTTGCAGGCACTTGGGAGGGGGCTGGCACTGCTGCTGGTTCTGCTGGCAGGACATCTTGGTGGGATTTCAGTAAACCTGAATGAGAAATCAGAAACACACCCCGAATTAACCTCCAGAGCCATTACATTTCTCTCTCTTAAAATCCTTCCTCATGGTTGGGGAGGGATATCTAAACTATGTGTGCATATTCTTTATCCGTTCAACAGTCAATGGACATTTGGGCTGAGATATATACATAATATAATTATTTATATATATTATATATTACTCTATATTATATATATATTACTCAGCCATAAAAGCATGAAGTCTTGATATTTGCAACAACATGGATGGAGCTAGAGAGAAGTATGCTAAGTGAAATAAGTCAGTGACAAAGAGACAAATACCCTATGATTTCATTCATATATGGAATTTAAGAAATAGAACGAGGAAAAAGGGAAAGAGTGAAAGAGAGAGGCAAACCAAGAAAAAGACTCTTAACTACAGAAAACAAACTGATGTTACCAGGGGGAAGAAGGATGGGAGCGTCGGTGAAATAGATGATGTGCACTTGTTGTGATGAGCACTGGGTGATGTATGGAAGCATTGAATCACTATATTGTACACCTAAAACTAATACAACACCATGTTAACTGGACTTTAAATAAAAATGTAAAAAAAAATATCTAAGTGTATGTAAACTTATGTGTTGAAGCATATGGTAATAGCTCTGTTGTTAACTTATTGAACCTACATTAGGCTTAGTGTGTCTTTCAAGTAATATCTTCATTCATTAAGATATAAGTGTTTGTCAACTTATGTGTAGAAGCCTGTGTGAATAGACTTATACTAAACTCATTGAAACTACACTGTATGCAACATAAAATAAAATACATATACTGACAGAATCCTGTGTGAGACAGTGAATGTGTCTTCTTTACTTTTCTAGAGTGGTCCACAGTTCTTAATTCTTTTCTTTTTTTTAATGTTTGTTTTAGAGAGAGAGAGAGAGAGAGAAATAGAGCAGAAGCAGGGAAGGGGCAGAGAGAGAGGGCGACACAGAATCTGAAGCTGGATCCAGGCTCTGAGCTGTCAGCACACAGCCCGATGTGGTGCTCAAACCCATGAACTGCAAGATCATGACCTGAGCTGAAGTCGGACGCTTAACCCACTGAGCTACCAGCCGCCCCCACAGGTCTTGATTCTTTTTTTAATTTTTAAAAAATGTTTATTTATTTTTGAGAGAGAGGGAGGCAGAGTGTGAGGGGAGAGGGCCCGAGAGAGAGGGAGACACAGAATTCGAAACAGGCTTCAGGCTCTGAGTTGTCAACACAGAGCCCAATGAGGGACTCTAACCCACAGACCATGAGATCATGACCTGAGCCGAAGTCGGAAGCCCAACCTAGTGAGCAGAGAAGCATCCCCACAGTTCTTGATTCTTAAGTGATTAAGAACAACGGCTAAACTCATACATCAACCAATATCCAAATGGTAGAATGAAATACTAGAATGGATCTCTCATGTCTTTTCAAAGACATATTAAGTCAATATATATTAAGACACACACACAATATAAATTGGGGATCTGCACAGTCAGGGAAAAGCTTCCTTCGGAGCAATGGGCTCAGTGTAAACAAGCCAGTCACTGAGAGACTGTATAGTTCTTGGTCATATATCACATCCCTCTCTGACCACAGGGACTAGTCTTCCCAAGTGGTTCCTGCTTGGTCCCAAACAAGCATCAGTTCTGACTTTCTGTCCTTGCCCCTTGGTTCTCCTCCACACTCCGCTCTGCCCCTCTCCCAGAATGACATTCCAGCTCCAAATCCACCCTGCGCAGTGACCCCTCTGGGTCTCATAGAAACACTCACCCTGGTCTCAGGCAACTGCAGTCACGTCCCTGAGGAAGCTGAGCAGATGAGGTGCCAGCAGCAGGGACACCTTTTATATGGGGCCCAGGGCTGGGCTTCAGGTGAGCCATGCTTCTGGAAGGAGCAGGACATGGCTCTTGCACAAGCAAAGCACGTGCAGGTTCTTCCTGACATTCCCCAGCCCGTTGGTTCTTTCCACACTGAGCTAGGAGAGGGAACTCCCAGTCTGCTCGCCTGGAGTCAGGGCTTTGGGGGAGCAGTTGTATAGGTGGCATTCTGTAAATCATACTCTCCCCCTTGTCTCTGGCCCAGGTTTGGGGAGACCAAATTGCCTCTGGATAGAGGATGCTAGTGCTGTGGTCTCTGAAATTCCTTTTCTAAGGAGATTATGAATGCCTTTCTTTCCAACCTCTGTCTTAAATTCCCCCTTGTCTATCTTTGAGAAACAACCCTTTGGCCTAGATCTTCCTCTGAATTGGGATCCAGTAGCTGCTCTGCAAGGTTTACTAGGTGCTGTGAGGCTTTTCTTCCCAACAGGTGCAGTCATGTTTGGTCTGGTATCCCAGTCCAGTGGTGGGCTGGACAGCCAATGTGTGCATCTCTTCACAACCCTGCATTCGGTGCACTCAGTTGGGTAGCTTGGAGTCTGCCGTGGTGGAAATATTTACACCATTGAAACTGGCACCAATTCATGTTCCTTTTTTCCTCCAGAAATCCCACTGCTTAAACAAGATATGACTTCCCAGGGCTCAGTCTACTCCGCTGGAGTAAACATTGCTCTTTTCATTGGGTCAAGTCTATGCATCTGTGGGAGTAAACCAAAAATCTTTTACATAGCTGCTTCTCTCAGAATCGTTCGGATTGGATCCTGGGGGCTAGTATATCTGTATTTGTAGGTGGGTCCACCTAGGGCATGTCTTGGTTCTTGCTGAGAGTGTGCCATGATTCTGCCCCGCCCCATGGAGTACCCCCCATGGAGACAACAATGAGAAGCCTGGTAGCCCCATGTTTCCACTAACTTGTAACCCTTATCAGAAAGTCTCCCTCCCTCCCCTCTTTTCCTCCCATAGCGTCTCTCTCTCTTTCCCTCCCTCTTTCTCTACCAATATGTCTCTCTCTTTTTCTGGTGCACACACATGGACACACACACACACACACACACACACAATCACACACAGAGACATGGGCACACATGCACTGTGGTAACCATTAAGGAAACACATGAGTTTTCTTAACATACAAGAAATTTGATATATAGAAAGAGTTCTTTCCATAATTAAAAACCAAAATAAAAAAAAAGACACAAAGATATAACCCTTTATCTCAGACCACAGACAATCAGGGTGAGAAAATTTAGTGTTGAATGTTCCACTTATTGAAAATTCCTCGTGATATCCAACTCTTTCCATATATTTTCATAAGATACATTTGTTCATGTATCTTCTCACAAGGTACCTCTAGAAACATCTATCATGGAAAATAGATGCCTAATGATGACAAAGTTGATGCTCATGTTGATGATGAATGTGAGAGGAAGGGCAAAGATGATTCAGTTCCAAGCTTGCATCCCTTCCCTGCAGGGACCAGGAACTAACTGCCTTTGTGCGACTTGGACAACCAACTCAGAATGCATGTGCTGGATAGGGTGGGAAAGAGTTTCCTGGCAAGTATCGCTCTAGGAATGGCCTCCTGTCATACAGCGCTACATTACTCTCTGGTGTACAGTACAGTGATTTACCATGTCTACACATTATGCTATGCTCACCACTAGTATAGTCGGCGTCTGTCACTATACAATATTATTACACTGTTATTGGCTATATTCCCTATGCCACATTTTCATCCCCATGACTTCTTTATTTCATGATTAGCAGTATGTACCTTTAACTTTGGTATTCACTAATCTGCATAAGTAAGTAAGCATCATAAAGTGACTAATAAGCAGAAAAAATAATAGGAAGGCTCAAGAGTGTGACCACAGGCATACATGATTGTTTCAGAGGTTCAGGACCTTGGGAAAGATGCAGAATCAAGATCCAGAGCCTCCTAACAGGATGGACTCAGGAGCAAGATCTCTGACAAGACTTCTGTCGATGTTTTTGATGGGTCAGATGAGGAAGTTAAGGTCAGAAAGGTAAAAGAGAGGCACAGGCCCTAACTAACCTGTAACTCAATAATTCTTAAGTAATTTCCTCCCTTTGTCCATAGCAGGGAGCCACAGTTCCAAGCGGGGGAGCAGAGTCCTATTTCTAGCCTCCCTACCACCTTCACTTGGGACTTTGCGACAGTGACGTCATTTCTCCACACTCCCGTTTCTTCAGCTGTCCTCCTTCCAAACTCAAAAATCAGTCTTCTAAAGACCTCAAATGTTAGTCAGAAAAGTATATACATAGCTGTCTCAACAAATTCTCAAAAATAAATCTAATAAAATTTAATATTAGATCTCAAAAAAAAAGATCTTAGAAAACTCTGAGAAAAAGGATTGTCTGTGAAATGATGAACACAGTTTGTTTCAAGTAAGAAGAAATCATAATGTGTCATTATCAATTAGTTTTGTTCCTTAATTCCAACAAATTAAATAATATAGAAACATGTATATGATATACATGTAAAAGAAAGGATGACACAAAACTATCATCAAAGTAAAATAAAATAATTGATCTGAAAATGGTTAGAATTAGTAAGAAAATTCTCTAAATTGGCCACATGCTATAAATAGGCAAACTCTGGTTTAAATTTATGAGCTCAAATGGCCCTTTATATAAAGCCACTAACCATGAAATATTTAAATCACCTGAATAAAAATTGTCCAGGACTCATATGAATGAGCCTACAAAATCACCTACAGAAGAGTGAATTAGAAGAATCATGCTGTTCTCTTCTAAGGGAAGAGCAATTTATATAACTAATAAAATAACCAATTAAATGTGTAGCGTTTGTTAGAGACATAAATGACTAAATTATGTAACTAAATGACTTTCAAAATCACATGTGAGCAATAAGAAAATATAAGAGCTTAGAGATAAATGGGTAATAGTTATTTAAAAATTCACAAAATATGGGCGCCTGGGTGGCTCAGTCAGTTGAGCGTCCAACTTCGGCTCAGGTCATGATCTCATGTTCGTGGGTTCGAGCCCCTTGTCGGGCTCTGTGCTGACAGCTAGCTCAGAACCTGGAGCCTGTTTCACATTCTGTATCTCCCTCTCTTTCTGACCCTCCCCTGCTCACACTGTCTCTCTCTTTCTCAGAAATAAAATATTTTAAAAAACATTAAAAATCACAAAATAGAGGGGCACCTGAGCGGTTCATTCAGTTGAGTACCTGATTTTAGCCCAGGTCATGCTTTCATTCCTGGGTGAGCCCTGCTTTGGGCTCCCTGCTGTCAGCTCAGAGCCTGTTTCAGATCCTCTCTCTCTGCCCCTCCTCCCAAAAAAATGAATAAACATTTTTTTAATTCACAAAATAGAGAATTCAAAGAAACAATAAATATCTGGAAAGATGTTCACTTTCCCAAATAAAGAAATATGAATGAAAACAATAAAATATAATTTTATACCCATCATTGATTATTTTAAAGAGATACTCTCCAATTCTGGGTTACAGGTATTAAAACCACCCTCTTACATAGTTCTGTTACAAAAGCTTTATAATCAGTTCTAAATTAGAACATTGAATCTTAGATAATATCCTAAAATTCAGACAAAACTTCAGAATTTTAAGATGTTAAGTTTTGTGTAATTTACAATCATAAACACACACACCACCTCTAGAACAAGGGTAGGAAAATACAATGTTGATTAAATAAGAAGTGGTCATGATACAGGAGGTAGTTTCACGAAGACTCATGGGGGTTCCACTCTGCTACTGGGTCTGGGTCTACCCATCCGTGGTCTGTACCCTCTGCCCCAACAGATGCATGCCTACTTCAGCTGCCATCATCAGAAGTAGCTCTGGCTTGGAGACGGAATGGATCTTGCATTTGCTTCACACCACAATGGAGGAGGTACATGAGATTACAGATCTTATTACAACAGTTTCTGAGGATTCCAGCTCTGAGAAGAGACTTCAAAAAGATAGCATAAAATACAATTTTGATCATACAATTTGAACTTTATTGTTGAATAAGGTTAAAAGACCAAGAGCAAATCTGGTTCCATACCAAACTTTGGGGATTATAAATCCACCGAGGATTTCAGCTAGAAAACCTCCTTAGTCTACATAAAGCATGATGAGCACAGGAGGTAGAGGGTAAAAAGATCAGAGAAGAGAAAAGAGCATCTGGCCTGAGAAGGCCCAGGAATATCTGGCTTTTCCTTCTCTGCTCTTCAGTGGTCCCCAAGGGCGCTGGTCAGCAGGAGCCCCCAGAGCCCTGGCAGTGGCTGGAGCCTCCAAGGACTCACATTCGTAATGCCGGCTCTGATAGAAGAGATGGGGCCTTGGTGACCCAGCGGCAGCTGCCACTCCCAGAGATGAAGCCACTGCAGGAAGAGACTTGAGGGGGGCTTGAGGCTCGGCACTGGGGCGAGGGACCTTTCGGGGGTTGGCATCACTGCTGGCTCTGTTAGCAAGACATCAATAGAGCAGAAGTTCAATACTGCTGAGAAAGAACACAAAATATTTTCATGTGCATTAAGTAATTTCGGTGGTATTACTTCCTCTCCACTTTTACACCTTTCCACCTAGAAATAATGAGTTAACCTTAGAAAACATCTACAAAGTCATCCTGCAATTTCAATAAACTTTATGTTGATCTATGCACTAAAGACAATGTTCTTTCATTCCACTTCCCAGATGAATTCTGTGTCTGCAGGGAATTAAGAAGTGAGAGAGGCACCAGCCTTTCCAGACTTGCACAAGGACCTTGTACCTGGTAGAAAAGGGCACTCTTCAGAGACATGCCTTCAGGCCAGTCCCCCAGGCAAAGTTGACATAGACTCAAGCACAGCAGCTCTTCCTCAGCCAGCAAAAGTGCCAGTTCCAGATGAGGCTCCTGACAAGTGTCATCAAGAAACATTGCACTTCTGGGGACACCTGGGTGGCTCAGTCGGTTAAGCGTCCGACTTTGGCTCAGGTCATGATCATGGTTCACGAGTTTGAGCCCCACATCGGGCTCTGTGCTGACAGCTCAGAGCCTGGAGCCTGCCTCTGATTCTGTCTCCCTCTTTCTTTGCGCCTTCCCCACTCACACTCTATCTCTGTCTCAAAACTCAATAAACATTAAAAATTTTTTTAAAAAAAGAAACATTGCACTTCTAACTTCCTATGTTAAAAAGTTGATTCTATTTCAGATATAAATAAAACAAATCTACTTTATATGTTCCTTCAAATATCACCTTCTCATGGCTGTCTGATGGTTCCACCCATTCCTCCTCTGAAAACTCACCAGCTTTGTCTCCACTCCTGCTCAGAGCCTACCCTGGGTTTCCAAAAACATTCACCCTGGGCAATGTTGTTCCCAGGTATCAGGACAGCCGAGGGGATGAGGATCCAGTTCCAGGGACATCTTTTATAGGAGAGCGAGGCCTGGGCTCCAAGGTGAGCTATGGCCCTGGGTGAGGCAGGTGGCAGCATCACATTTCTGTGTGTGCTGGGTTATCCCTGACATTCGCCTGCTCCTTGCTCTGTCTCCTAAAGTCCTTCATCCAGCTGCCCGAAGGCCAGGGTCTCCAGTCACCCAAAGCTGGGGTCAGGGCTCCTGAGTGGGCATTTCTCAAGATTGAATCCCAATCCAATGACTGGCTCAGTTATTGGGACCAGGATCTGTTTGCTCAGGTCACCATAATCTTATGTCTAGTTTCACATGGCATGGTATGCGACTGGCAGTTCTGATCTAGGTTATCTGAAAACATAAAACAGATGTATAGCTGTTAAAGGACAAAGTATGATATAATAAGAAGATAGAGTCAGGGCTCTCAGTGCATTATTTTAAATGAAGGCTCAAAACTATCATAATATAATTGGCAATGATGTATATGTGTTGACTGAGGTGGAGAACAAAGACTAAAGACATGTAGAAAAATTTCAGTCTCTTTACAACTTGGAGCCCATTTATAAAAACTTGAGGCAGGCAAAGTGACCTTCCTCAAGAAACTTAAAACTGTATTGTTAATGCTTTGCCAAAGGCAAAAAACAACCTTAGCTTGACATTACCCGGACCTCCAGGATTCTGTAAGTCTTTAACATATGAAAATCCTTTTGGAAACCTCCTTTATTTCTACCCCCACAAGTTATTTGCTAGCAATCATCCTTCAAACATATGCCCCCTGATGTACATCTGAAGGGTCTCATGACTAAGGTTTTATTAGACAGTAGTAAATGATCTTATCCTAATAGCATTAACCCTTCAAGTTCCTGGAACCCTTGTGTCCAAATTCCCTAGAGACTTATGCTATCCCGTTTAAACCCACTAACTAAAAAGTATATAATCAATTGCTCCTCACAATTACAGTGCAGCTCTTTCTGAGCACAGATCCTGTCCTCGTGCTTTAACAAAACCACCTTTTTGGACCAAGATGTCTCAAGAATTCTTTCTTTATTGTTTGCCCCTGAAGCTCACATCACATCACATCACTGGGTAAACAATAAAACTCAGTTATTTTTTTTTAATATTTTTATTTATTTCTAGGAGAGAGAGAGAGAGACAGCATGAGCAGGGGAGGGTCAGAGAGAGAGGGAGACACAGACTCTGAAATAGGCTCTAGGCTCTGAGCTGGCAGTCAGCACAGAGCCCGACGTGGGGCTCGAACCCACGAACCGCGAGATCATGACCTAAGCGAAAGTCGGACGTTTAACCGACTAGGCCACCCAGGCGCCCCAATAAAACTCAGTTATTGAGTTGAGGTCCCCCAACCACGAAAATATCATAGTAGATGTTCCCAGAAAACAAGACAAAGGCTAAAGGCAGTTAAATTTAAAGCCTGGAGACTTTTGGGGTGGGTCCTCTGCAGGCTTATCTCCCCTTCACGTCCTGTCCTTTCTCCCCTTCTGCTCATCATTTTCAACCAGATTCTCTGAATGGTGCTTCCTTCCCTCTGAGAGGAGGATCAGAGCCTCCCTCGTGGCCAGTGCATGTGGGGCAGGGTGGGGGTGGAGGTCTGTAACCCTGAGCTCCACATTGTCACAGTTTTCCCTTGTCCATAAGGCTAGATCAGGGTGGTAGTCTCCAGGGAGACCCTCATCATGCCCAAATGCCACAGTGAATCGGCCTTTTGTAATTGCTTTCTGAGAATTCCTATCTGAGTGTCTCACCCATGCTTCCTCTCAGATTTGCCTCAGAGCACTTGACCTTTGCTGTTGTTAGAGCCCATGGAAGTGGCATAGTGGGTACAAATGTATGCATTTTCATGTTGAAAGTCACCCTATGACTCTTGCAAGTATACTGGGGCACAGCTGGTGAGGCTGTAGTTTTGCTTCCAGATACTCTGGGATTCAACTACCTTTTCTAGAAGACCATCCATCTATAATGATGATTAGGTGCCCAGACCCTGAAACCAGACTGCTTGGGTTGGAGTCCCTACCATGCAACAGCTGTGTGACCTTGAGCTGCTTACTAACTCATTTCCTACCTTCCTCAGTTTCTACCTTGCTTTTCTTTGCTTGAAGACCATTTTCTTTTTAGTTTATTTATTGATGAGAGAGAGGGAGAGAGAGAGAGTGAGCACAGGGGAGGGGCAGAGAGAGAGAATCCCAAACAGGCTCCAGGCTGATAGCTAGAACTCAAGAACTGTGAGATCATGACCTGATCTGGAATCAAGGGATAGACAGATGTTTAACTGACTGAGCCACCCAGGTGCCCCTGAAGGTTATTCATTTTTACCCTGATTTCACAACCTGCTGTTTTGCTAATTGTTTTTGTTGTTTGATAGCAGTGTCATTGACTTTTTTAAAAAATAGATTTTTTTTATTTTTTTCCAGCTGCCTCAACTTTTTTCTTTTATAGTTTATTGTCCAGTTGGTTTCCATATAACACCAGTGCTCATCCCAAAAAGTGCCCTGCTCCATGCCCATCCCCCCCCTTCCCCTCTCTCCCACCCACATCAGCCCTCAGTTTGTTCTCAGTATTCAAGAGTTTCTCATGGTTTACCTCCCTCCCTCTCCCCAACTATTTTCCCCCTTCCCCTCCTCTATGGTCCTCTGTTAAGTGTCTCCTGTTCCACTCATAAGTGAAAACATATGGTATCTGTCCTTCTCTGCCTGACTTATTTCGCTCAGCATTAACACCCTCAAGTTCCATCCACATTGCTACAAATGGCCAGATTTCATTCTTTCTCGTTGCCATGTAATATTCCATTGACATTTAGGCTCTTTCCATGATTTGGCTATTGTTGAAAGTACTGCTATGAACATTGGCGTCCATGTGCCCCTATGCATCAGCACCCCTGTATCCCTTGGGTAAATTCCTAGCAGTGCTAGCAGTGTCATTGACTTCTTAAGGTTTTCTGGGTATATCATTATTTCATGTGATAGAGTTAATCTTACCTTTTTCTTTTAAATTCAAATGCTTCTAATTGTTTTCTCTTGTCTAATTTCATTGGCTAACATCTTAAATACAATGTCGAAAGACATTGGAGATAGTGGGCATACTTTTTTTCTGAATCTAATATAAGAGCTTCTAGATTTTCCCCAGTTCCATTCTGGATTTTTGCCTGAGTTATATGTAGTTAAGGTGTTGTGCCCGAATCACAGGTCCCCAGAGACCACCAAGGAGCCGACACCGATGCAAGTACATAAGGGTCTTTATTACAAGCTCCAGCAGGGGCTCACCCATCAACTGGTGCAGCGGCAGCAGGGCAAATCCCCGAACAATAGCGAGCAGGGTTTTTATGGGGTAAGGGACAGGGATGTTACAGTGCACACGTTGTACGTATAGCATCATCACATAAACACCAATCATAATTGTACAGCACCCATGGTAATGTTTTTGACCATTCAGTATCTGTGAGGTGTTCATTACTTTTGGTGGGACCCAATCATGATCTTTGAGAATCCTTTGAAAATGACCAATTATGAGGTGAGTTCAAAGGGCCCACGTGGGGTTCAGGCAAGCGGTGAGTGATTTGCTAGTTTGTACAAAGTAACTATCTATAGTCCCCAGCCCCTGACTCAGACCATAGGAATGTTACTCTCATATTTCTTAGCTTCTTTTGGTTGGCTGACCTGAGGGTGGTCCGAGGGTGGCTTCAGCCTTGAGCAATCTGAGGCTTTTCTTGGAACTGGGGCTACGTGCAGCCTGAGGTTGCTCTTAATGGAGGCCTTAATTTCAAAGTGGTGTTACTTAGGCTCCTCAAAGGCATGATTTTTTTTTTTAATTTACAAGTATAAGTGTCTTTTAGTTTTCTTATTTTCTAAGTATTCACTGATTCATTTCAATCTAATCAGAGAACAGTATCTGTGTTCTTTGTAGTATGGGATTTCCTAAAGATGATCTTTGCAGACTTACAATGGTCTTTTTTTGTGTGAAAGTTTTGTGGACCTTTAAGATTAGCTGTATCCTCATTTGTCAGGTCAAGTGTTTAGTGTGTTTATTAGATCTGCCTTATTGACTGTACATTTAGATTCTTTATATCTTTCCTTAGTGGGCACTTTTTATTCCTCCTCATGCATCCTGTAATTTCTGCCCTATACACATTTCTATATACTAATTGGTGCATATAGTCATAACATTTTCAATGTTAATAATTTCCCTTAGCAAAGTAAAGTGCCTTTGTCTTTAAAACACTTTGAAACTGGAATTTTATGTTGTCAAATAGATTGATGAGGGTGTATAAGGCAAGCTGAGATCAAAGCTAACAACACGCCCACCCTCATGGGATGTGTGATATTCCTCAGCACTGCTGGATGCCCAAGAACAAAGGAAAGGGGAAAACAAATGGTTAACTGATAGAGACAGGAGTCCCCATCGGTTCACATATGTCTACTGATGGGGTTTTGGAGTGGTGGGGGTCCAGAGCTGACAGCCAAAAAGAATTCTTGAGACATCTTTGGTGCAAAAAAAAAAGTGATTTTAGGGGCGCCTGGGTGGCTCAGCCGGTTGAGCAACCGACTTTGGCTCAGGTCATGATCTCATGGTTCGTGGGTTCAAGCCCTGCTCAGGCTCTGTGCTGACAGCTAGCTCAGAGCCTGGAGCCTGTCTTCAGATTCTGTGACTCCCTCTCTCTCTGACTCTTCCCCACTCATGCGGTCTCTATGTCTCTCTCAAAGATAAATTAAAAAAAAAAAAACATTAAAAAAAAAGTCTGTGTTGGCGTTTTCCTGGGACTTTAAAAAAAAGTGATTTTATTAAAGCACAGGGACAAGACCCGTGGGCAGAAAGAGATGCACTAGGGTTTAAAGAGTGAATGATTATATACTATCGACTTGGGGGAGGTAAAGGGAAAAGGGAGGCCTCCAGAGGGACTTTGATGAGCTAAAGAGGACCCCTAAGATCCCTGAGGCCTTGCTATGTCAGGCTGAGGTGGTTTTCCCTCTAGCCAGGCATTAACATTAGGATGGCAGGGGGTTCCTGGAGAAATGGTAGACTCTGTTTTCATTTGCCTCAAGTATCTGTCAATGGGTTGCAGGTTATAAAGAAACTTCAATTTACCTGCCATTTCCTTCTTGCCTTTGTTCCCCACATCACTGTGGAGAGGTGACATCTTCGGGGTTTCAGGAAACAGTCTATTGGTTTCTAGAGAGCAGGCTATTGATAAGATTGCCTTTTTCTTGTAATTTACTGAGATATTTGCAAGCTGATGAAGACTCATGTCCTGTATAGCTGTGATCTCTATCAGTTAACCATTTGTTTCCTTTTCTTTCCTTTGTTCTTGGGCAGCCAGGAGTGCCTGAGGAATATCACACATCCCACATGGGGGACGGGTTGTATGCCTGCTTGTACTTAGCTTGCCTTATTCTCCTTCATCAGTAGGTACAGTTAAATTTCTTTGTAACCTGCAGCCCACTGACAAATACTTGAGGCAAATGTAGAGTCTAACATTTCTCCAGGAACCCCCTGCCGTCCTAATGCTAATGCCTTACTAGAGGGAAAACCACCTTAGCCTGACAATAGCAAAGCGTCAGGTATCTTAGGGGTCCTCTTTAATGCATCAAAGCCCCTCTGGAGGCTTCCCTTTTTACTTTACCTCCCCAACTCCATAGCATAAAACCAGCCATTCTTCACAACCCCAGTGCAGTTCTTTCTGCCCACAGGTCCTGTCCCTGTGCTTTAATAAAATCACCTTTTTGCACCAAAAACGTCTCAAGAATTTTTTTCTTGGCTGTCAGCTTTGGACCCTTACCACCACTCCAAAACCACATCAAAATGACAACCTTATTTAATTAGCATTTACAGTTACCTTGTGTACATTCATCTGGCCTTTTTTTTCCACTTTCTGAATTACTTTAGATGGATTTCCTGAATACAGCAAAGAGCTGAATTTTTCTTTTGGATCCAGTATAAATTCTTAAATTTTTTCATTTTTTCCCAGTGAATTTGTTTGCATTTATTCTTTTGAAATGGTGACATACTGGTCCTAAGTCAGGCACATTATTTTATGAAATTTTATTACCCCCAGTTTTGATTGAGTTTTTGACCTGACAACTCATCCTCAGGATATTTGCTAGAGCTTCCTCTGACATCACTCGACAGGATAGAGGGCATCTACTTACTTCCTCAGGAAAAGCTCACCGAGCCAAAATCACTATAGTATTGCAAATTTAACACGGTTGTCTTTCTAGTTGAAGGATGGCTGTACTGAATCTAAATTCCTTGATTCACACTTTGTCCCTATCTTGTAGATATTCCTTCTGACATTTGAAATTGCTGTGGAGATGCCACGGGGGTGACCAGAATTCCTCAGATCAACATTGTACGTCGAACTCTAGAAAGTCACCATTTCCTCAGGTCCGAGTTCCACGGAGCACTCAGGAGATTCCTAGATCTTGGAATCAGGAGCTTTTTTCTCAGGTTGCTTTTATCCTAAGAAATCAGAGGTGTCCTAGACCCTTATCTTGCTCCTGGAGAAAATGTCTCTGCCAAGTGGCCCACTTCAGTATATACATTTGGACTCCACACTTTCCAGGCTGTTCTATCTCGCAGCTGCTCCCTGTTCCCCACTCTGCTTGGCCATCTTCTGGGGCTCTAAGACTCTACTTCCTTCTTCCGCAATTCCTGAAGGCTGCCCGTGACATGGCTGTGCCTGGTAGCCTGGATAGTGAAGGAAGAGAGAGGAAGAAATAGTGATGCTGATCATTCCATGTTCATAGTTTGTCTCCTTCTCACACTGGGCTCTTGGTTCTTTTTGATAATATATAGGTCTTAAAATTAAGGAAGAGGAGAAAATTAATATTGGGGGCAACTAAATAGTTTTGATCATGGGATGACTTTCTAGGAAAGAACAATGGGACCACTGGGCATCTAGAAACAGTATTCTGGGTCTGCTGCATTGTATCTGACAGAGTCACACCTATGACCTTCATCACAAAAAGTGAGGAAACTCATACCTATGATGCCTCTGTGGATGCAGACATGAGGACGTGCCAGTGTCTTAAGGTAAGGCTGGAAAAGTCAATTTAGCAATCACCTTAGGAATTCCTAAGGATGTGACTCTGAAAGGGGCATGCATTGTCACTGCATTTTTGGGAGTGGTGTGGGACACTTTTGAGCGGGCAAACTACTGACTTTGCCGTATCTATAACTGATAAAAAATATGAAAGTGTCCAAAGATAGAACTTTAAGAAAATTGAAAAGGGCTCACTGAGCTGGAGGAAACCTTTGCCATGCCTTTTTCCTTCTGCCTTCCTGGGTCCCAGCCCAGACATCCCAGGTGGAGCCCCAGTACACTGGGGCTCTAGCGATTTTACAGACAGAAGCCAGAACTAAGGATGGAGGAGGAGCAAAGGAAAAGGAGTCCAGAGCTCTGATGACACCATGGAGCCACCAAACATCTCTGGACTACGTCTCTCTAGATGTTCAGCATGTGAAATAAAATTAATTGTTTAGTTTATGTAAGTACTGCTATATTCAGGTTTCCGTTACTAGAAGCCAAACTAAATTTCTAACACAGACACATAGACAAAGTATACTACAAATGCAGACATGCCAGAGCTTATACCATACATATGGGAAAGAGGCAGATAAATAAAAGAGCTTCTCATAACAAAAGCACCTCAAGAAGACCTAAGTAACATTGGGTCGAAAAGGCAGTCTGCTCTCACTCCAGAGAGAAGCCGCTGTAAGTGGATCTGGCTATCCAGCTCCTGTTAAACCTTCTCTGACCTCAGACGACTTAGAATTCCTCACAAAGTGCTTGGGTACACAGTCTGCATTGGAATTGTTGAACGTGTCGCCTTCCCCCGGTCTAAAAGCTTCATATTCAATGCACGATGCCTGTCGCATTTGAGGTGTCCAGCGCATATTTGGTTAACAGATAAATAACAGTGGAATGAAAGAATTTTTATAGTGATTACACGGTAGCAAGTTATGCAAATGAGATATTACCTTACAAGTTTGTTGATGTGATAGCTACTGATGGTGATGGTGACGTCAGTGATAGCAGGGGCCAAATCTCTTAGTCAGCCAAGCCTCTACTTGTTCCCATAGGTGTTGCCATCACCTGGTGGTGGAGAAAGGCATGTAAATTGAAGGTCAAAACTTTGCAATGGCATCCAGTCTTTCTCATGCCCTCCCCTCAGCTTCCTGAATAAGATGTCAGTGTTTGTGCACCTCTTCTCTTAATGTCAGACATTTAGACTGTTCCTCATGTTTCCTTAACAATAAATGCTGCCATAGACCGGGTTTCATAAGTGTCCTCATGTGTATACGCAAGTGTTTGACTAGTTAGGACATCAAAATTTAAAATTGTTGAGATGGAAAGTATGTCAAATTTTTTGTTGTTGGAATAGTTACGGAAAATTTATCTGTGACTGTATTATTAGTTCCCACTAATGAACAACACTCCCACCATGGCCTGTACAGATAGCTCTTTCCCAAGCTCGGTGTTTAATGCCATAAAACCATTGTTTCTAATATTTGCCACATTGAAAGACAAAAATGATATCAAACTATTTAACGTGTAGTTCTCCAAATACCTAAGAGGTTTGGCATGTCATTTTACACAGATTTGTTACATGATTTTTTTCTTTTGCAAAAGTCTCACCCTTACACTTGTCCAGTTTTTTTAGGATAATTTTTATATTAATTTATGAGTTATTTCTATATTCTGAATTTATTTCTTTGATTACAATGTGCACTAGAAATACATCCCAATGTATTGCTGATGTTTCAGCCTTTTAAAAAAATTTTAATAGCCAATATTATTCCAAGGTTATAAAGATATTCTCCTATGTTTTACTCCATAAATTTTCAGTTTTGATTTTTCATTTAGGTGTATCTAGAATCTTTGTTTTGGTAACTACTAAGGGCTTCTATTTTCAAATACCTGCCTTGTCATATATTGACTTCCCTTATATTCGTAAGTCTGCTCTCATGCTATATTTTGTTTGGCTGATGCATTAGTCTGGTATTTGTTTTTATGGCACTATAAAAATTCTAAGTAATTTTGTAAACCTAGTACATTGAAGTTTTCTTTATTCTGTTTTTCAAGAATATCCTGGCAATTCAAATTAAGCATTAAAATTAGGGGGAAAAATAAAACACATGAGGATTAGAAACAACAAAACACAACTTTCATTACTTTAGATGATCCGACTGTGTATATAGAAAAATCAAGCAAATACATAGATGAAGCAAATACAAGTATTAAGATAGAATTTATTAAGTGTCTGTACATAAAATGAATATATAAAAATCAAACAATAGGTAGGGAAAGTTTTTTGAGTTCCAGTTACGTTATTGTTAAAAATATAAAGTATAAAGTATTTTAAAATAAATCTAACCTCTAAATCTGAAGACTTGCAAAAGATATCTTTTGATAAAATCTGAGAGACACTGAAGATTTAAGTAAATAGAGAAATATATTAGGTTCATAGTCAGTGGACTTAATGTTGAAAAGACACTGCTCCACACAAACCGAACTATAGATTCGATTAAATTCCATCCAAAGCTTTTTTCACAGCTTTATTGAGATAGAATTCACATACCATATCATTTTCCCACTGAAAGTGTACAATTCAGTAATCTTAAGATACTCAGAGACTTGTGAATCCATCATCATCACAATCTGATTTTAAAGCACTTTTGTGGCCCAGTTCCTCAAAACATTCCGGTGCAGCTCCTGTCAACAATTTTGCACACGGTTTTATGAAGACGCATGTTTCCATTTGTCTTGGAAACTCACCCAGCGGTGGAAGTGCTGAATTGTCAGAGGCCATCTCCGGCCGGGGTCCAGGGGTCCCTGAAGGATGGACGGTGTCGGCGAGGGAGGTATGAGAGAGCCACGGGAAGTTCTTTCTGGTCACCAGGCAGGCATCTCCGCTCTGACTGGGGCTCAACATTATTTTATAATTAAGTGTTTGGGGGACGGCACAGAAGTGGCATTTGCCTTAGACAATGATTTCTGATGACAAACTTCTTTGATATGTAAGAATTTCCCTGAACATAGATTTGTAGAAGACTCCTGCATAACCTTTATCAATAGTGATTGAGGTAGGTGATTTCCCCCTATGGGGAAGGAAGGCATCTTTAGCATATCAGACAATGTTTTTAGCATAAAAAGGGTGAAGTTACTTTTTTGTGAGCAGGGGTCAATAGCCTGTTTAAGGAGAAGTATTAAGAAAAACAGGTCTTTCAGGAAACACCTTTGCTCCCATAATCACAAAAGAAGAAGTTCTTCAATAGATTCCTTCACAGGGAGCAATCAGCATATTCAAGGCCAGAATAAGTCACTCACAAATGCCTTGGGGGGCCGGTGCTCCAAGCAGAAACAATTGGGTGGGGGTGGATATCTGTCCTTAACTCTAAATTAGGCTCTTTGTCTCAGGGCCAGACTCAGTTGTAACTCTTGTGTTCTTAGCCCCCTTTATTATCTAAGTCTTGGATCTGCAAGGCCCATAGGAAGAGCCTTTTGACAATCATCCACAATGCTTTCATCTGAAGTCTCTTTTGAAAAGGCAGGAATATGCTTTTCCTTATGAGCAGTCTGTGTGGGGAATATCGGTCTGATCTGGAATATTGTGAGGCCTGGTCAATACCAGCAGGCTCATTTCCAACAAGAGCCAGTAGTAGCAGAAGGAGATATCAGTTTTCCTTTCTCATGGCAGGAGCTGTGCAAACACTGCCATTTCCTCGCTGTGACTGTCATCCAGCGAGGCCAGTGAAGCTCCCAACACTGAATATATAGAAACAATGGTTAACATTCGGAGGAAATATTGAACTGTTTCCCACAAGGTTATACCACGTTATATCCACACCAGCAACCGACGAGGGTTTCCGTTTTTCCACAACCTTCCGAAGACTTGTTATTTTTGTCTTTTTTTTTTTTTTTAAAGCCATCCTAGTAGGTGTGTAGTGGGACCTCACCCTGGTTACGATTTGTACTACTCTGATAACTTATTATGTTGAGCTTGTTTCCATGTGCCACTGTCCATTCATATATCTTAGAGAAATGAATATTCAGATCCTTTGTCCATTTTTAATTAGTTTTATGTCTTTTAACTATTGAGTTGTAAGAGTTCTTTGTATGTTCTGTATATAAACTTTTATCAAATTTATGATTTATAAATATTTTCTCCCATGCTGTAGGTTGTCTTTTCACATTCTTGGCAGTGTTTGAAACATAAAAGCATTACACTTTGATGGTCCTATTTGCCTGAGCCTTGGCAGTGAGCTAAGTGACAAAAATGGAAGTGGGACATTGACCTACATGCCAGTTTCACACCCTGAAACCCTCAGACCATTCCTGTGTCTCACTTAGCCATGGACTAAGCAGGGGCCTAGACAGGCTCATACCTGGTGTTATTCAGCCTATGCTGTTTAAACATTGATTTAATATTTGTTTAAAAGAGAGGCTGGGGGTTCCTGGGTAACTCTGGTGATTGAGCAATTGACTCTTTATTTCAGCTCAGATCATGATCCCAGAGTCATGGGATCCAGCGCCACGTCAGGCCACTCTGCGTTTGAAGCTTGCTTAGGATTCTCTCTCCCTCTGCCTCTTTTCCCCTACTCTCTCTCTTTCTCTAAAAAATGGGAAAAATTATTTAAATTCAAGTTAGTTAACATAGAGTGTAGTCTTGGTCTCAGGGGTAGAATCCATCGCTTACGTATAACACGTAATGCTCATCCCAACAAGTGCCCTCCTTAATGCCCCTCACCGACCTAGCCCAACCCCCCAACCACATCCCCTCCAGCAACCCTCAGTTTTTCTCTGTATTTAAGACTCTCTTATGGTTTGTCTCCCTCTCTGTTTTTATCTGATAGTTCCTCCCCTCCCCTATGTTCATCTGTTTTGTTTCTTAAATTCCACATATGAGTGAAATCATGATATTTGTCTTTCTCTGCCTTATTTATTTCACTTAGCATAATATACTCCAGTTCCATCCACGTTGTTGCAAAGGGCAAGATTTCATTTGTTATGCCTGAGTCGCGAGTCCCCAGAGACCTCCAGGAGGCGACACCGATGCAAGTACATAAGGGTCTTTATTACAAGCTCGAGCAGGGGCTCACCGGTCAACCGGTGCAGCGGCAGCAGAGTGGAGCCCCGAACAATAGCAAGCAGGGTTTTCATGGGGTAAGGGAAGGGGGTATTACAGTGCACACGTTGTACGCATAGCATCATCTCATAAGCACCAATTATAATTGTACAGCACCCATGACAACAGTTTTGGCCATTCAGTATCTATGAAGTGTTCGTTACTTTTGGCAGGACCCAATCATGACCTTTGAGAATCCTTTGAAAATGACCAATTATGAGGTGAGTTTAAAGGGCCCACGTGGGGTTCAGGCAAGTAGTTATCTATAGTCCCCAGACTCTGACTCAGACCACAGGAGTGTTTCTCCTATCTTTCTTAGCTTCTTTTGATTGGCTGACCTGAGGGTGGTCCCAGGGAGACTTCAGCTGAAGTTTTTCCTGGAACTGGGGCTACGTGCAGCCTGAGGTTGCTCTTAATGGGGGCCTTAATCTCAAAATGGCATTACTTAGGTGCTTCACATTCTTTTTCATTGCCGAGTAATATTCCATTGTATGTATATACCACATCTTCTTTATCCATTCATCATTTGATGGACATTTTGGCTTTTTCCATACTTTGGCTATTGTTGATAGTGCTTCTATAAACATTGGGGTGCATGTGTCCCTTAGAATCAGCATTTTTGTCTTCTTGGGATAAATACCTAGTAGTGCCATTGCTGGGTCATAGGATAGTTCATTTTTAATTTTTTGAGGAACCTCCATACTGTTTTCCAGAGTAGCTGCACCAATTTGCATTCCCACCAGCAGTGCAAAAGAGATTCTCTTTCTCCGCATCCTCGCCAACATCTGTGGTTTCCTGAGTTGTTAACTTTAGCCATTGTGACAGATGTGAGGTGGTATCTCATTGTGATTTTGATTTGTATTTCCCTGATGATTAGTGACATTAAGCCAAAACAAATAATCCAGTGGGGAGAAAATTTTTTTGTAATTGAAAAAATGGCTAGAGCCTGCCTGAAAGAAGAATGGTACAGATTCACCCTCCCACCCCCACCCCAGAAGGCAGTTGAGTGGCAATGAGTTGTTATTTAAGTTTATCCCTAAGAAGTTCCAGTTCTCATGCCCAGCATTTTCAATCGAATGAAGGAGTTCCATTAAATACACCTTTCTCCATCTACTTGAATTCTAAGGAATTTTCAAGTGTTGTCAGGGCATGCAGAGAAAATAAAAGTAATTTACATACGGCATGTGGGTGAAACTGACGCAGCTGCTCTTGGTCAAAAGTGCTCTCAGGTCGTTTTGGGCACCACATGGGCTAAAAGGGTCCGCAGGGCGAGGCCACTGAGAAGCTCTGCTCTGAGATTGCTCTCAGATGATTTCTCTTCTGGAAAATTCTTCTAGCTTAACCCTTTCTTGCACTCCACTCTTAACAAAGCATCCTATGGGTGTTATGGGGTTCTGGGCTTGAAGGAATTTAAGGACATGGAAGGAACTCACAATGACCAGGATGCCCTGTGAGCCCACAAGAGAGCTTTATTGTGGTAGGAGGGAAGGGAGGAAGGAAAGATCCAGATCCAAGATGGATGCTTGGAGGAGCCGAACAAACAGAACACTTCATGGGTTCTATCAGCCCCTTGAAGAGGAGAAAGAGCAGGTTCGTGCCTTGAGGTTTCTCCTGTAGATTTCTCTATGGTGCTCGAGGTCTGGGTCAGCAGCAGCCCCCGGAGCTATGGCGGCAGCCTGAGGGCTCACACTCACAGCAGTCTGGGCTCTGGTGCCGGTGCCGATGGAAAAGACTGGGCCTGTGGTGGCTCAGGCAGCAGACACCACGCCCAGAGCTGGGGCCGCAGCAGGAAGAGGCCAGAGGGGGACATGGGGCTGGGCACTGAGGGGGGTCCTTTGGAGGGCATTTAGGGGAGCATTTTGGAGGACACTTGGGAGGGGGTTGGCACTGCTGCTGGTTTTGCAGACAGGACATCTCGGCAGGACTTTTTTCAACCTGAAAGTGAGTCATGAAATTATTTATCTCTGTAAAACCAAAGATGTTAATTTCACTTCTTTTTAAATCATAGATAATGTTTAACGATATCTAGCAGGTATCCATCAGTAAAGAAAAGGAAACTACTTGTTTCTCCTGTTTGAAAAATCAGATGATATAATAAGGAGCTTCTTACTCCATTTTTCAGTAGATAGCTGGTGTTTCTTACTCATCGCGAGCTTACATAAGATGTCTGCACTCCACCGAAGTGCCCATTCTCTTCACATGAGATTAAGTCCCTAACAGAATTGTGAGACTTATACTTCCCCAAACCCAAGGCAAGATTTCCAGAGACTCAGGTCAAACTGAGTTACTTCTGCCCATTACAGCACAGAGTCCAGGATAGAGCCCTTTCCTCAGCCTCCCTCCTCCTCCCATCCTTCTGTCCTGCTCTTTACTCCCCAGCTGCTACCTCCCTCTGGGGTCCACTTCCCACTCACCCTGGTTACAGGCAGGAGCACACTCGTCCCTGAGGAGTCAGGCAGATGAGATGCTAGAGCTGGCCATGTCTTTTATAGGCCCCAGGTTTGGTTCTGGGAGGGACAGAGGTGACTCTTGCACAATTAGCCATGTGCTGGGTAATTCCTGACATTCCTGTCCTTCTCCCTGCCTCCAGGGAGACCTTGGGATCTCCCAGGACCCCTCTCATCTGTATCTGGCATCTAGACGTGCTTTAGCAAGTCACAGCTTTCCTCAGGCTGAGTCACTGAGGAGCTGACTGGGGATTCCCAAGGAGCCAGTGCCTGGACAAGTGCTCAGGGAGTGACTTGTCCGTATCTCAGCTTCCTTGTGCAAGTGTTTGACTCCATCTGCCTCCCATTCCTCAGAGTGGTCTTTGAGTCTTATTTCCATGGCCAGGCTGGTTTCTGGGGAATTGAATCAGAGGCCATGTCCTTCCTGGGATACACTTCTCCATACACCCATCACCCCCAGCCAGACCCCTGTTCCTAAGGGCCTGGTCCCTGGGTAGTCAACAGGTCCCAGCCAACAGGGTCATTGGGTGCGTCTAGGTGGCTTCTGCAGATCACTATTGTGGTGATGACGATCATGACTAAGATTGTTCTTTCATAAATTAACCTGCTTACTCTATTTTACAAAGCAAGGAAATAGTCTCTTATTATATGTATTTATTATAAGGAAATAGTCTCTTGGATCAAATTTTCACTCTGCTGTTTATGAGCTGTATAATCTCAAAGACTTTGGGATATAAATCCTCAACTGTGAAATGGTCAGATTAGTATTTCCCTCACTGAATTTTTTTGGGACCATTAAAAAGGAGCTCAGCACATGAGAAGGCACAAGGAAGTTGCCTCAATAACATCAGTTTTTTAAAAACTGTCTGCTGGATCCAGGCACTTTGCCTAGGTGATGTGTGAAATGGAGAGATGGAAAGTATTCAATTCCTATCCTCAGAAATTGTATTTCTGAATAGAAGTGAGAGTAGGAAACTTCCTGGGGATGCATGTTCATGCCTTCAGGGTTCTAAGAAACATAATTATTTCTAGTCAAGAGTGTAATGGGAACCAAATGGTTCATTTAAACTTGCGAGTGAATGGGAGCAGAGTAAGGAATCTGATGCAGTTGTGGATTACACTCATTGTTCCATTAGTTATTTCATCACACAGTTACTGAGGCCCTACTGTATAGCATGAACTTGGAGTACGGCTTTAAAAAAGAGAGACAGTCTTTTACATGCTGTCTGGAAGGTAAGAGTATAAGATAGTTAAACATCTATCAACTAAGAGATGCCCTATCTTCAATTTATAACCTCTAGTCTCAGATGTAGTCCCTACTCCTGATTAAGAGTGAAGAAAGTGTGATACATGAACGCAGCAATTTAAAAAAAAAGTTTGATCACCTACAAGGTGTTTAGCACACTTTATGTGCAAACATTTTGGTTAAAAGAGACGAATAACATGTGTGTTGTAGCCCTCAGGAACTCACAATCCTGTGGGCATTCTGAAGACCCCTGTGAAAAGCCATGTGCAGGCGTGCAGATGAGGCTTAGGGCCAGGACTTTCCCGCATCATAATGTCACACTGAGGTAGTTGGGACACCAGATTGTCTGGCAATGCCCTCAGCAATGTCATTCTAGGTTTCCTCATTCTCATTGACAAAGGTGGTAGTAACCATGCAGGAAGAAAATGAGAAAGACTGTGCGTGTGTGTGTGTGTGCGCGCGCGCGCGCGCGCACTTGCGAGCATGGATTAATTACTTTAGAGTTTCTTCCTATAAAATGCACCTCTTAGCTCCTTTACACCTCTTCTCCCCACTGAAAACATAACCCCAGTCCTGAGCCACTAGTTCACCAGAGCTAGAGGTGAGAGTTTGACCTTTAGTCTCCCCAGAAGAGATGGGTGCATAGTAACTTGGGCCCTTGAAGCCATTGCCCAGTGGCTAAATACTCCCTGAAGTCATTTCTAACTTCTGGGCACAAAATCTGGTGAGGCAGCTTGAAATCTCCCATGAATTTCCAAGGAGGGGAGAGAGAAGGGGAAGAGAATATCAGAAATAACTAAGCATGCACTCTTAATGCATCAGCACCACCTCCTATTCCTCCTGGAACCAGAATGAACCCTGGAGAGGGTCTAGTGAGGTCGTATCCCTGGCTCCAGTCCTGTCCCCTCATCTGTTTGTCTCCTCGGGGACCTGTTCTTTTCTTCATCTGCCATTTTTGTGAATTTATCCATGGGAGCCATAAGAGGGGCTCTGTGCTGGGGTAGGGCAGGGAGAGAGCCCCACTGAGAAAATGAGTCTCGAGGGAAGACAAAAGCACAAGGAAGAAGAGAAGGAGGGGTTTGGGCCGTGTGGGGGCTAGTCCAGCAGCAGCAGTATGTGGAGCTGGGGCCATGGAGCAGTTGTTCTGAGTCTAGTTTGTTGAGAAGAACTTACCCTAAATTTCTTGAAGCTCACATACTATAAATAATATGGGTCTTCAGAGTCCAACTGTAAAGTGCTAGTCAGGACACGCATTGGAAGCCAAACTGCCTAGGCTTGAATTCTGAGAAGCAAGTACATGCTGTGAAAACCTTAGGCAAGTTCCTAAAATTGTACATGTGCTCTTGGTTTCCTCACCCATGAAGTATGGGTAACTATAAGTGCTTACTGGCAATGTTGAGCATAATGCATGAATTCCTTGTGCAAATCAATTGTTAGTTATGTAAATTGTTACTTGTGTAAATTGAGTTACACATAAAACACTTAGAAGAATGTGTGCCACATAATGAGCAGACATCTTTTTAATTAGCATAATCACAGAGTGCTGAATTTGGGGTGGAGACAGAGAAATGTACCTGGGGTGGTGGTAGGCAAGGGCTGAAACCAGACTGAACACACTTTCATTGGCAAAACCATGAAACAACCATTAAACAGTAATGTGGGGAATTCATGGAATTAACATTGATGGATTTTGCCCATGATTTATAAGCATAGGAAAAGCAAGCACTTGCTTAGAAAAAGCTAGGATATTTAAAAAACTTTTTTTAATGTTTATTTTTGAGACAGAGAGAGAGAGTGCAAGCAGGAGAGGGGCAGAGAGAGATGGAGACACAGAATCAGAAGCAGGCTCCAGGCTCTGAGCTGTCAGCACAGAGCCGGATGCAGGGCTTGAACCCACGACCCAGGAGATCATGACCTGAATGAACAGAAGTCGGGCACTTAACTGGCTGAGCCACCCAGGTGCCTCGAAGATATTTTTATTCTAGGTTAATATGCGTGTTCTGTGTTCATATCACATTCAACTCAACTCATGCTGAGATATCCCGCCTGTCAACCCAGACCCTCCCAGCAGGCCTATCCCTGTGGCCGGCTCTGGCCTCTTAGCCCTGGGGGTGGTGCGGATACAGGTCTGGGAGCACCATCCCCCGAGCATGAGACACGGAGCTGTGGCGGCAGCAATGACAGTCCGGCTGCTGCCACAGCTCTGAGGCATGGCCCTCAGAGGGTCTGTGTTGAGAGACCCGGAGGCTAGGACTTCATCCCAGTCCAGTGCTTCTTTACTCCTTGGCTGGCCTTCTGGGAACTCAGGGGTGATACCAGATGGAAGCTTCTACTCCGTCTGTAGTTGGAAGTACTCTCTAGTGATTCTGGCATAAATGACAATCATTGTGTCACACACGTCCCAAGCACAAGGCAAGGAGCCACTCAAACCACATCACTGGACTGGAAACCTCCTGTGTGAGGAAGACTCGTTAGGGCGGGAGTTCTGCCCCCAGGACAGGGATGTGAGCCGCCCACGTCACAGACCCTGGGAAAGGAAGGGCTCAGTCTGCTGCTCCTTCTCCAGTCAGGAATCCCTGAGAGCAGACCCAGGACCACGCCCTGTGAGCCTTCCCATCTTGGGGCCCTGCTTCGTGGGGCCATTTTATACTCTTTTAGGCGGGGGGGGGAAGGGGGAGCTTTGTTTGTTGACATGCAAACACTAAGGACAATGGAAACCTTAATCAACTCAAGAAACCTTGAAGCTATAAAAGCGAAGAAAGACATATTTGACTATAAAAGCTAAAAATGTTTTTATAACAAAAGACATTATAAATAAAGTCTCTAAAAGCTGACACATGAAATATTTTAATGAAGACACATCAAGACTAACACCCATGATGAATTAGACTCTTGAAAACTGAAAAGAAAGTAACAAACCAGTATAATACATTTTGTAAAAATGGCCAATACACACACTTGAAAAAGCCCAAAATTACTCCGGGTCAGGGACCTGAAAATCCAATTACTAGTGAGGCTGGCCACTTCCAGAGCTGCCACTCCCCTGTGGGCATCAGTGAGCTGCTGAGGGAATGGGCGTCGTAACTGGAGACAGACCCTCACAGGTGCCTCTCTGCCCTCTGTCATGCCCATGTGCCTCTCAGCCTGAAGCTGCAGTTTCTAGTCACTGTGCCCCAGTGGGTCCCCTCCCTGGACACCTGTCCCCCCTCCCTCCCAGAGCAAATGTTTTCCTGCCCTGATGTGTGTGTCACTGAGCCCAGAAGACAAGTACTGAGGAGGAGCCCCATCCTCCCCTTCCGAAGTTACACATTAAATATCCCCATGGCTCATCACGTGGCACGTGCAGGCCAGGTGACAGGACCAGGTCCTGGGGAAGCTGATCAAATACCAGGAAGAGGGACCAGGGATCCCAGGCAGAGTCAAAGGCTGGATCTGAACCAGACTCGCGCCCTCAAAGCAGTTCGGTGAGCAGATAGTGTGTGTTGAGGGAAGGGCCTTAGCACTCCCGCAACTACTAACCCGAACAGAGGGCAGGTCCCTGCAGTGGAGTTGCCTCTCTGTTCCCAGAAACCCACAAGTCTACACGGCGAGCTGCCTGACCCTTCTTTCCTCAGGCACGCACAGGACAGGGGAGCATTTGCACAGCCTGGCAGGAAAGACGGGGCCGCTGGGGTCCTGGAACGTCTGTAGCTTCAGGCTCCCTAGGGTCAGAGGGCATCCACGCTGGAGCAGCTTTTCCTTCTCAATTCCCCAGCTCCTGCCCTGCGTCCTGAGGAACTTGGCTTCTGAGGCCTTGAAATCTGGGGGACAGTGGAGATCATGAGGGAGGGGAACCACCAAGGGCTTTGTGAGTCGGAAGTCAGAGGCTCATGGTAACATGAAGACAGGGGGAAGGTTGATCTGCACCTGGCTGGGTGTTCGGGGGGCCCGGTCACACAAAGAGCTCTCCCCAGGAAACTGTGGGTCTTCCTGGCCCCTGCCAACCCCTGGATGGGGCGAGAGGAGATGGGCAGAGGGAAGTATCAGGCTGCTTGGTCTTTGGTCATTGAGTTTCCCCAGTGGGTGCTCTGTGGGGCAGTGGCCGCAGCCGCTGAGGGCTCACGGGCACAGTAGTGGGGCTCTGGTGTCAGCACCTGTGGAAGGGGTGCACCTGTGGTGGCTCAGGCATCAGCCGCCACCCCCAGAGCTGGGGCCACAGCAGGAACAGCCGGAAGGGACATGGGGCCAGGCCCCAGGGTGGGCACCTGGGGGGACACTTAGGTGGAAACTTTGGGGGGCACTTGGGGGACACTTGCTGCTTCTGCTGACAGGACATCTTGGTGGGAGTTCAGTCAATCTAAAAGATGAAAAGGAAACTCTAAATATTCCAAAGCAAAGGTCATAATTCTACTTCCTTTCAAATCAGTTTACCTGCAGAAGAGGAAGGCGTGGGGATCACACAGCCACAACTGAACCTGAAAGAAAGAACTGTGTCTTCCTTCCAGATAAATGTACACGAATCAGTGGAATGAGCTTCTTGCTCTTCTTCCAGAGAGAAGCCGGGATTGCTCCATCCTACAAACCTACATAACGTACTCGCACCCCTGATGGCCCTTCTCTCAGCACACACACGGGCTCCCAACTAGGGATGCAGGACACCCTAGGTGCTCCGGAAAATGTTTAACAACCAGCCTTCTGGAGCAGAGGGCCCAGTTTGGAGCATCTGCCAATTTGTATGGGGTCAATACTCCCAACTTGGCTACTTTCAAGCTACCAGTTAGAGGACACTGAGCAGAGCTGGGGGAGATGGGGCACTCAGCCCCCCAGCCTGCCTGAGCCCCAGCAGATAGATCAGGCACACCAGGTCTTCCTTCTGCACAGGGTGGCACACAGCACCCACACAGCCTTGTTTCCTCAGCCTCCCCCTCCCCCAGTGCCCTCGCCTGGCCTTGGCCTCCCAGCACCCCCAGGTCCTTCGTCTTCTTCCTCCCTTGTCCTGCTCAGAGCCCTCTCTGGCTCCACTCTCCACCCACCTTGCTCACAGGCAGGAGCACAGACTTGTCCCTGGGGGTCAGGTGGATGAGACGCTGGCGCTGAGGGATCTTTCATAGGCTCCAGGCATGGCTCCAGAAGGAGCAGAGGGGGCTCCTGCACAACCAGGTACTTGCTGGGTCGTCCCTGACACCCCCTGCCTCCCAGGAGGCCTTGGGAGCTCCTGGGACCCTTCTGGGGCTGGGGTCAGAAGGACTTTTCCAGTCATAGCTTCCATGAGGCTAGAGCCTCCAGAGTCCAGGGGACCCAAGGGACCAGCCCCCGGGGGAGGTGTTCACTACATTCTTCCAGGCCTGTCCTCTGAGGAGAGCTCAGGTGTGAGGCACAGCTTCTCCTGGTTCTTGTGGAAATGTCTCGTGCTAGCCCCTCCCCCCAAGAAGTTTCTCTTCTGTGTCCTGTGTGGGCACAGCCCTGTCAGGCGGCCTCCCTGTCAGCATCCCCTCCTGCGTCTTCTCAGCCCTCACTTGTGTGTCTCTGCTTCTCCCCAGGCTCGCTTTGCAGAACCCAATCAATAGGCTCAGTCTGAGTGTTTCTGCTGCCCAGGGCAGGGAGTGATGGGCATAAACTATCTCTCCAAGATCTAAGCGCCTGCTTTAGTCAGAGGAAAAGTACCAGATCCAATACCAGAATCAGGAACCCTGCAATTTGTCAAATGGGTGATCTTTGGAAAGTGCCTGAACATGTATCAGTTCCCATACATCAAATGGGCATGCTGATACCCAGCTCACCGAGTTATTCTGAGTATTACATGAGAAGTGGGCAGGACTTTCCATTCTGCAGCTGATCAATGCTTCATAAGCATGTGTTCAACAGACTTAATGCCGTGTATGGGGTATTTACCCCAGGAGCACATGGGATTGATTGTCGATATAGAGCCCTTGTCTTGAAGAGTGGCCTCCACTAGATCCCTAGATGATTTTTAAAACTTCCCCATTAAGTATAAATCATTCCTGGGACTTCAAAGGAGAGTGAGTTGATTTTCTACCAGGAAGGGATGGCCAACCAGGGACCCATGTATTCAGTATTTTTATTTTGGGTTGCAATAGATAGATTAACTCATTTATTTTTCCATTTGTTTTAAAAGAGGAAGAACCTGGAAAACATGATGGTAAGTGACAGAAGCTGGCCACAAATGCCACATGTTGGGGGATTCTGTTTTTATGACATGCCCAGAGTCCACAAATCCCTAGAGACAGCAAGTGAATGTGTGGCATCGAGGTGCTAGGGGAGGGGGGCAGTTAGGAAGTAACTGCGAATGGTCACATGGCTCCTTTCTGGGTGCTGAAATGTTCTGAACTGATGATGATTGCAAACTCTGTGAATATATTTAAAACCTTGAATTGTACGCTAAAAACGGTGAGCTGTAGGGATGCCTGGGAGGCTCAGTGAGTTGAGCGTCCCACTCTTGATTTTGTCTCAGGTCATGATCCCAGGGTCATAGGATCGAGCCCCGCAGTGGCTTCTGCACTGCGTGGATCCTGCTCAAGATTCTCCCTCCCTCTGCCCCTCTCCCCACTCGTGCTCTCTCTGTCAAATAAATAAATAAAACAAGCAAACACGTACATACATACATACATGTATACATACAGTGAAATGTAGAAAATGTGAATTTCATGTCAACAAAGATGTCAGAAATAAAAGTTTAAAAAGATGTATTAATACCTTCTGGTTAAGACAGACAGAACTGCTCCCATTTTGCCTGATGCCTAATTGGTAGGGCAGGGGAGGATGGGTGGAGAGTGCTGTCTTCTATTGTCTACTTCTAAATAGAAATAGAATTCTGTTCCTCTATTTCTCTAACCCTATTTTCAGAACAGGTTCCTGCTTTCTGAGAGATTTTATTTCAAAAATAAAGTAAAGCAATGTTTAATTCAGAAGACATTCTTTGAAAGCCTACATGGTAAGTGTGGTGGAAACATGACTCAAAAATCACGGGAGTGAGGGAATTTTTAAAACATTTATTGTGGTGAGCGGCTCATTCAGAGCAATCACGTTCAAACATCAGGAATGCAAGTTTGAGCCAGCCCCAAGGTCACTGTGTCAATGGCCGTGGTCCCTAGGTGACACTCATCGAGGGACGACAAGGAACTGAAGGGTGAGAAGCACAAGACATGCTGGTGCTTGGCCTTTTGGATCCTCCACTGATGCTCCGATCCCAGGTGGGAAGCAGCCCCCAAGTGGGGGCAGTAGCTGGAGTTCGGGCCGCAGTCAGCTGAGGCTGCAGCAGCCCTGGGGCTAGGGTCACAGCAGGAACAGGATGGAGCAGGGCATCTTGGGAGGGCCCTTCGGGGGACACTTTGGGGGGCACTTGGTTGTGGGTCCTTCAAGAGGAGGCTGGCACAGGTGCTGGTTTTGTTAGCAGGACATTAGGATGGGAGTTCAGTCAACCTGAAACCAACAGTTATTTAGAAAACAACTTGTGAAATCTTAGGTCATTATTTCCTCTTCAGAATTGACCCCAAGACTGCTGATATCTGAAACTAATCATGAGTACACACACACACACACACACACACACACACACTCACATATGCACATATAGTCATACTTAATATACTTAGATGTTCAAGCCAAAGCTTCCTTCTTATTTATTTTTATATCCCTAATATTAAGGCACAGTCTTGTCACATAGACGATGTCCAGTAAAGGTGGTTCCCCCACAAAAATGGAAACTCTATTAGAACAGAGATTCCCCTCCCTGGTTTGCAGACTTCTATATTCCAGTGTCTAGAATAGCACCCAATAATTGTTAGGAGCTCAGCTCAAACAATAATCGGTAAGAGCTCAGCAAACCATTATCTGAAGACAGATGGGCAGCAAAGAAGGAAGGAAATTATATTCAAGATTAAGCCTCCAGTTGGCATTTCATGGTAATGTTGGCTGTCACCTTTTTCTCTGTGTGCGTCTGCCATTCTCTCTAAGCATCTGCAAATGTGTGTATGAGAATAAATGGCCTAGGATTTGCTTTCCCAGCCAGCTGTCTCCGGTGCCAGAGGCCAGACATTGGCAAGAATTTAGGCTGGCTAATCCCTCATGGTCCAGTCTGAGGGGCTAAAATTCCCAGGCTGGGCCCTGCTAGACCTATGCTGAATCTCTCCTCCTTCCCCCCTTTCCTCCTCCCTTCCTTCCCCGTGATCCCTTCCCCCCTTTCCTCCTCCCTTCCTTCCCCGTGATCTCAACAGCCCCCATCTGAAACAACACTCACCCTGGTCAGGCTGAGATGTGGACGAGGCAGTCCCCGAGGTGCAGGGTAGATGAGGAGCAGACATGTGAGATGCATTTTATAAGCTCTGCCCTGGCTGGGCTGCGAGTGAGCCATGGCTCTAGGAGGAGCAGGAAATGGTTCCGCCCACACTTGGGCACCTGCAAGGTGACATTCTTCTCCCTGCCTCTTCAATCCATCCCTGCCAGGGAGATTCCGAGTTACTCTTCTGAAACTGCAGATCCAAACTTTCCTCTCTTCCTAATTCATCCCATGGTCCACCTTCCTTGGTCCTTCAGGAAATTCTCCTTTAAATCCATGGTGCACATGGGCAGACAGTGCCGGTGCAAGGGCATGGGTCCCATGCGCTAGCTCCAAATTCCTTGCTTTCTTTTGTGTGAGAGTGTTTCTATTTCACTTTTAAACATTTTTTTAATTTTAGAGAGACAGAGAGGGTGGCAGTAGGGACAGAGGGCAGAGGGGGAGAAAGAATCCCAAGCAGGCTCCACTCTCGGTGCAGAGCCTGACTCAGGGCTCAACCTCATGACCCTGGGATCATGACTTGAGCGGAAATCAAGAGCCAGATGCTCAGCCAACTGAGCCACCTCAGGCACCCACTATTTCACTTTCATTTCTGAAAGATATAGAATTACTTGCTCGATATTGATATCTGGCTGACCATTTTGTTTTAGTTCTTGTTCTTTTCAATTCTTTAAAAATAATATGGTGTTTTCTTCCAGCCTCTGTTGTATTCTAAATGAGAGAAGAAACCTGCATAATTTGAATCTTTGTCTCTTTTTAGGAGATATATCATTTCTCTCTGGTTGCTTTCAGGGTTGTTTCTTTGTCTTTGGTTCTCAGCCAGTGTGACTGAGTTTCTTCCAGCTTATCCTGTTTCTAGTTTACTCTGAATCTTGAGTCTATACGTTCATGTGTTTCACTAAACTTGAAAAGTTTCAACCAGTATTTCCTCAAGCATTTTTTTCATTCCAACATTCATTTTCCTTTCTTTCTGGTACTCCATTAACATAAATGGTATACCTTTGGTTATTGTCCTAAAGGTTCCCTGATGCTCTGTTAACTTTTTTAGGTTTTTTTTTTCTCTTTGTTGTTCAGCCTAGATAATTTCTCCTGATCCATCTTCAAGTTCACAGACCCTTTCTTTTCTCATCTGTTATTTTGCTATTGAATTCACCCAGTGATTTTTTTTCAAATTTGAGTTATTTTATTATTTAGTTCTAAATATTCCATTTGGTTCTTCTTTATATCTTTTTTTGGCAGAGACTTTATTTTAACATTGTTTAAATAATATTCACATTTGCTCATTTGAACATTTTTAAATTTTTAAAACTGTTTACATTTATTTATTTTTGAGAGATAGTGTGAGACAGAGTGTGAGCAGGGGAGGGGCAGAGAGAGAAGACCCAGAATCCAAAGCAGACTCCAGGCTCTGAGCTGTAAGCACAGAGCCCCATGAGGGGCTTGAACTCATGAACCAGAAGATCATGACCTGAGCAATCTAGCATCAACTGACTGGGCCACCCTGGCGCCCCTGAACATTTTTATAATAGCTGCTTTAAAATCTTTGTCAGATGATTCCAACATCTCTGTCATCTGGACATTGGTTTCTGTTGATTGTCACTTTCTATGTGAGTTGAAATTTTCATGGTTCTTGTAATGCAATAATTTTGGTTTGTATCCCAGACATTTTTAAAGTTATTCTATGAGACTCTGGGTCTTGATTAAATCTTACAAAAAATGCTGGAATTTTTATTTTAATAGGCAGTTAATCTAATTAGCTTCATTTCACAAGTTCCAAGCCACCTACTGTGTGATATGTTTCCAATATCAGTTAAGTTTTCAGAGTCTTTGTAGTGTTTCCCATGTTCCTTCTGCCCAGAGGAAGTGCCAACCAGTGGTCAGCCTGGGACCTGGAAAGTAGACTCTGCTAGTTAAGTTCTCGTGGTTTTTGTTGTTGTTTGCTAATTAGGACCAGATCCATGCATGTGTATCCAGCTGAGTAAACCCTGAGTTTCCTAAACAATGTTATAAGGTCACTTTCCTAGCCTTCTCTCTCCCCTTCCGCAGTATCCCCCATACCTTCTGATTCCTCGGGGCTTTTATGCTCCTGCTGCCAAAAATCAAGAGTGTGCTACACACTTAAATGTTTAAGCCAATGTCCCAGCCCAAGACATAAGAGGACAAAGGGAGAAAAAAACAATGTGGGTGGCCCCATCCTCTTGGGATCATAGCTCTACCAAATGGAGAGGTTTCTTCCTGAAGTTTTGGCTTCTGGCAGCCCCTTTGCCACTGCCACCATGGAATTACCTGAGGTGTAGGGTGTGAGAGAACAAAGACACAAATGGGGGTTTTCTACACTCTTCCTGAATATTAGGATTCACCCTCGTTGCTTCCTTAAACAAACAGAGATGGTTTCTCTGAAAACTCTCTATCCACACCACACTGCTCATTTTCAGGTTTCCAGCTGCATGAAGTTCAGACCAGGAGATCGCAAGGGAAGAACAGGTGAACTCCTCACCAGCTCAGCTCTACTTTGAATTTTGGGGCTCTTTCTCTGACTGCCTGCAGCTACTGCAGAGCTCTCAGATCACCTGCTCTGTGTCATCTGTCCAGGTTTTATGGCTGCATTTAGGAGGAGGGAGAGATATTCACTCGCTCTTACCCGGAATAAGAAGCCCTGGGTTATAGTTTGAGGTATTCGTTCTAACCCATTGTCTTCCTCTCCTTCTTCGGGTGTACAAACCATCTGTATGTTGGATCTCCATTGTCTCTCTTCTGTATCTCTCTCTTATCCTTTTTTTTCGCTTTCTTGCTGTTTTCATTTTTATCTATCTTTTCACTGTAATTTAGTCATATTTATTTTTCCTTGGATGTCTTGTAGATGATTTTGGTTTTTTCTTCAATCTTTCCCCCATGCCTAGTACGTGTATAATACTCTTTTTAAAAAGGTATTGGTCAATCATTTCTCATAATTCTGATCTTAATGGAGTATTTTAAAATGTGTGTGATATTTAGATACCGTGTCACTTAGGCCTATGAGTTCATCTTCTCCTGGTGAGTACTGGAGATTCAAAATAGAGATAATTATGAAGGAAGTGATCCCAAGCTGGATGTGTCACAGCCTGCATGAGATCAGGCACTAGATGGTGCACAATGAGCCCTACTTTATAAGCCCAGGCACCAAAACCTCAATTGGTCAGGTCAGGACGTTACCTGGGCGCTCCTCTCCCACTCCAGGCACAAACATTATCTACTTTTATATTGTCATCCGCCACCCCCTGGAGAGCTGGAGAAGAGGGGATGGGAGTGGACATACTCTGAGTTAATCACCACTTTTTTCCTGAGCTCCTCAAGGGAGCAGAGGCTCTCTGTGCTGCTGCCTCAAGGGAACTTGAGATTCCCCGGGAGCTGCCTGGCCACCCGAACCTGAGGCTGGAGGATGTGAAATTCAAATTTGGACATTTTTTCCCATCCTTAAAATAAGGAGACACCTCACTTCTATACTAGGCAAGAAAACCCAGGCAAGATTAGTCTAGATAAAAAGAGGGAAGATATAATTAAATAACATCAACTAAAATGTTATATATTTTCATAAGTACAATAAAGCAGAGAATAAAACAATAAAAGTAAAACACTATGAATAACTATATGCTAACAGTGTTGAACACTTAGGTAAAATAGAAACTATACATAGAAAAACAGTCTACCAAAATAAGCCCAAGAAGAAACAAAATCATGAATATTCTTATAAGTCATATGGAAACAATAGCACTATTTAAAAACATTCCCCCCCACACACACAAAAAGACCAGCACAGATGGTTTTTATAAGCAAATAGTGCAAAACTATAAAGGACTAGATAATTTCAAATTTATTCAAGGACAATAGGCATAAAATTTGCATAGTCATTTAAAAATAGATTAACATCCTCTTGTAGATTTAAATCCTCATTATTTATGAATTTGTATTATTATCCTTATATAAATACACCAAGACTCAGCAATTCTTTTTTCTAGGAGAAAGATAGGTGCAAGAATGCTTAGAACATTGTAAAACCTAGAAACCACGGAAACTGCCAATTTATAGGAGAAAGGATATATAGATTGTGGTACATGCACAGTTGTCCAAAAAAACTATAGTGAAACACAACAATTTGGAAAATCTGAAAAATATAACTTTAAGTATAAAAATATTATGTATAGCATACCTTTTATAAAATTAAAAACAACATACTTCAGGGGTTTCTGGGTGGCTCAGTCAGTTGAGTATCTTGATTTCAGCGCAGGTCATGATCTCACAGTTCGAGCCCCATGTCAGGCTCCGTGCTGGCACTGCAGAGCCTGTTTGGGTTTCTCTTGCTCTCTCTTTGCCCCTCCCCAACTGGCGTGTACACGCACATGTATAAGCGTTCTCTCTCTTTCTCTCAAAATAAATAAATAAACTTAAAAAATACTGTAATGAATTATAGCAATGTGTCAAAAACAATTAAACAGGAAAGGAAAAGAACAATAATTATTTTAATAAATAAAATATACAGTGGAAGAATAAATAGATTTAGAGGAGTAACTACATGAATACATAAAGAGGGCCGGCCGTATGAATCAAAGATGAAAATGTAGCATGCACCAAGGGTTATGAGTAATTCCATTGTGTGCACTTGAGGTCTATGAAAACACAAGAGAAGGAAAGAGCAACTTCAGCAACAGTTGAACATAAAGGATAGAAGGCATTCTTCTCCCTGGCCATAAAATCTGTAATGCCAAGAAATGTGAAGTCCTTTGGTTTGGGTTCCCAACCTTTTAATGCCCGTGTAACTTTCCAGTCATCTGTGGATCCACAGGGCAGGAGAGAGAGGGACTTGAGGGCCTGTATGCAGGCCCATGAGCATGGGAGCCTTCAGTGAGGGCACTCAAGGGCAGACAGTGAGGTGGCATCAGAAGACAGTCACCTCTTTACTGGGCCTGGGAGAGTCCTTTCCTGTGGAGCCCAGCTCATTGCCCTTGGACCTCAGGGTCAAGCATATAAAGGCCGGGATAGAAGCTAGTGCTAGGGAGAAGAAAAAGCATACGGCTGGGGCAGGTCTGGGAATATTTTCTCTTTCTTTGTTACTTCTTAGTGATCCTCAGGGCCCAGAGCAGCAGGAGCCCCCAGAGCTGTGGCAGCAGCTAGAGCCCCCTGAGGGCTCACACGCGCAGCTGTTGGGGTTCTGGTGCTAGTGTCAGTGGAAGGGACAGGGCCTGGGGTGGCTAAGACAACACTCGCTATCCCCAGAGCTGGGGCCACACTAGAAAGAGACTGGCAGGGGGTGTAGGGCTGGGTACTGGGGTGGGCACTTTGGGAGGCACTTGATAGGGGTTGACACCCTGCTGGTTCTGCCGGCAGGACATCTCAGCTGGAGTTAAAGCAGCCTTAATTAACGTAAATGAAAACCAAATAAAATGCGTCAAACATAGAAGAACATGTCATATTCTCAAACCATTTCTACTATGCTAGTAACACCTTTGTAAAGCATACTCGCATTCCAGAGTAAAAGCCTCATAGACTTTTGTGTGCACTTAGCATTTCAGTTCTATGCACAGAATGTATGCATATATTCTGTATATATGTGCATATAAATATATGCATATACTCTATACGTATACAGAGATCAGTTTGTCACCGTTTTATCCACATGCAAACAACTAAGCAGAGGCCCATCCTCTTCAAGTGCATTAGGTGTGTGTGTGTGTGTGTGTGTGTGTGTATGTGTGTGTGTGTGTGTGAAATTTGACATCCAGGGACACTAAATAGAGACCTGCTGGTGCCCCCCCCTTTCCCTTTGGACACAGGACTGTGCTCCCCAAGGCTGAGGCCTCTCTCCCAAAACCCTCACTGTGCTTCACCCTTGACTCCTCCTCCTCACTCCATATTGTGCTTTCATTCACCACATTCAGGGTATTCTTCAGACCCTCTTCTCCATAAAGCCCAGAACCCTCCCTTGGGCCTGCACAGACTCCCTTATGAGGACCACTCTTGGAGTTAGTTCAGGCTCCTGAGATGTTACAGAGGATGAGGAAGAAGGGCCAGGGAGTCCCCAGGAGGCCTCAGAGGTGAGCCTTGTCTCTGGAAGTTACAGGAGCAGCTTTTACACTGCCAAGGAATAAGTGGGGTCATTTCTGACATCCCCTTCTCAAAGTCTTCTCCTTCCAGAAAGCCACAGTTGCACCCAGGCTTCTCACTAGTGCCCAAGAACTGCACAGGCCATCAGCAAGTCACATCCTTTCACAATGATGAGCCTCAGATTGCCTGATGTTCCCAAGAAGCTGGTCACCGGGCTGAGGCTCCAGGGCCCTGGTCCTTGTACACCAGTCCCTTCTCATGAGATGGGTGGTTGCTTGTTTTGCTGCAGGCTTTGTGAGGTGAGTATAGTGTGGGAGGAGTAGAAATGAGAGGCTGCAAAGAATTAAGGGAATTTTGTCAGGAAGACTCTACAAGAACTGATTTTTTTTTATATGTGTGCAGTACAGAAAATGGATAAATCAAGGACTGTACCAAGATATCAAGTCCCATGACCAGGGAAGTGATCACAGGATGCAGACAGAACAAACGTTAGAAGGGAATGGATTTGAGGTCCTAGCAAGACCTTTGAGTGGAGAGATCCAGGAGATGTTAACAGCTTACAGTCCAGAGGTCCTGAATTCCCAAGCTAAAGGGACTGGAAGGCAAGCTGCACCCTGGTATCCATCATTGTTTATATGCACATCCAACACGTATATTTGTTTGAACAATCGAGTGTGCCAGCTGGGCTGCTGGACATCAGGCAGACAAGAACAGTGTTTCTTTACTCAGTGGGACTCACATTCTGCTGGGATCCAAACTGTGGAGATCAACATAAATACCCAGGACATTTTAAAATATGGAAGAAGGGGGCACCTGGGTGGCTCAGTCAGTTGAGTGTCCGACTTTGGCTCAGGTCATGATCTTGTGGCTTGTGAGTTTGAGCCCCACGTCGGGCTCTGTGCTGACAGTGTGGATCCTGGAACCTGCTTTGGATCCTGTGTCTCCCTCTCTCTCTGCCCCTCCCCAACTCATGCTCTGTTTCTCTCTCAAAAAATATAAACATAAATAAATAAATAAATAAATAAATAAATATAAACGAACAAATGAACAAATGGAGGCTAAAGCTGGCAGAGCAGGGACCACTCATGAGCAGCATGCTGGGTCACACTTGGTTCAGGTCATGACACAGGATGAGACACATAGAAGGTAATTGGACACCAGAGCCTACAGTGAAGTGCTCTGTATCCCCTGCCCTTTATGCTTTTCTCTTCATCTCCAATCTGAGTACGTAAATGTCTGTACACACATGTGGGTACACACACACACCTCACATAAACACACACACGTGTATCCACTCTCCTTCTGTCAGGGTTACAAACACCTCTTCTCAGACAATCAGGAAACTTGGGATGACAACACCAATGACAGAGTAGACTGACTGAAGTTCCAAAATGATGATGGAGGAGATGAGAGTCAAGCCATTTTCTTTGGATCACGTGGACTTTTCCCATGCAAAGAATTTCAGTGGGTGCACCGGGTTGTGAGCTTCGCAGGGCAGACGTTGTGTCTGATTCATCTCTGAATCCCAAATTCTGAGGGGCACAGACCCCAATCAAGACGCTAAGTGAATTTCTGTTCAACTAAATACTATATTTATGTATTGATTCATTTCATTCTTGACCTAGAAGCTTTTGGAGGGCAAGCCCTGGGTCTGAAAATAGATAATAAATAAGTTGGAGGTTGGGCATCTCCAGGCTAAAAGAGACTTAGAGGTAACACACTGTCCTCCTTATATTGGGACCTCAGTGAGGGTGAGGCTGTCTCTGTTTTGCTCACAGCTCTGTCCCTGTCTCTAGCCCAGTGGGTGGCATAGAGTGTGCTCTCAACAAATGAGTAAATTAACCTATCTAACCCATACTGTTCTCTGTTCACTCAATGACAAATGGAATCAATCCCTTGGTCAGCATCACTCTGTCCCTACAACAACCATGCTCAGAAGCCTCTCAGCATAATGAACCTTTCCCTGGCATCTTATTACAGTTTAGGGATAAGCTCCTTGAGATTTGAAACCCTAAGTGCCCATCTCTAGGCTGCACAAAAGCTTTAGATGCCAGTCATCTATTTTAACATACATTTTAAAGCATCTTCTATGTGCCAAGCACACAACACGTCTTTTCGTTTCTTTTTTTAAATTTTTAAATGTATATTTATTTTTGAGAGAGAGACAGACAGAGTGTGAGTGGGGGAGGGGTAGAGAGAGAGGGAGACGCAGAATCTGAAGCAGGCTCCAAGCTCCCAGGTGTCAGCACAGAGCCTGATGCGGGTCTCGAACTCACGAACAGTGAGATCATGACCCGAGCTGAAGTTGGATGCTTAACCAGCTGAGCCCCCCAGGTGTCCCTGACCTGAGGTTTCCCAGGAAACACAGAGTCTTTGCCCAGGCACTGGTGCCTTGGGGTCTCAAGTCCAATCTACAGGTCTCCAGCCACAGGGAGGGTGTGGTTGGAAAAGTCTCTTAGGCCTCAGCCCGATAGGGGTCCCAGGAGCTCCCAAGGCCTCCTGGAAGGCAGAGAATGTGAGCAATTACCCAGCAGGTGTCTGTTTATGCAAGATCCACCTCTGCCTCTTCTAGGAGCCAAGCCCAGGGGCTATAAAAGACTCCAGCTCCAGCATCTCATCTGCCAGACACACCAGGGATGAGTCTGTGCTCCTGCCTGTGAGCAGGGTGGGTGGCAAAGGAAGGTCAGAAGAGCTCTGAGCAGGACAAGGGAGGAGGTGACAGCTGGGAGGTGAAAAACAGACCAGAAGTAGGCTGAGGAAAGAGGGTGGCGTGTTTGATTCCTGTGGCACTGAGCAGGAGTAAAATTCACAAGAGCAAAGGATTGTGTAGTGGCTTGAGAAGTCATTGGCACCTTGCCACTCTGGAAAATGTCCTAAATTGGGATGAAAGGCAAGTGCATCAACTTCATCTAGATGAGGGACAATGATGGCACTTCAGAGACTTTTGAATATGGTACACAGGACTGTGAAGGCAGAAACCCTTGCTTCCAAGGAGAATAAAGTGGTTACTATAACTGGATTTAAATCCATGCCCTTTTAACTAGAGGAAAGATTTCTAAGGTTCCCTTCTGGACACTTTTCCATGTGTTCTGGATGTTATCAAAGCCACTCTATAGTCTCTCCTCTTCCAGGTTGACTGAACTCCCACTGGGACATCCTGCCAGCAGAACCAACAACAGTGCCATCCCCCTCCAAGGGTCCCCAAAAGGCCCCCCAAAGTGGGTGGTGGCCCTAGTCTCTCCCACCGGAGCCCTGATGGCCATGAGTGTGAGCCCCCGGGGTATCTGGCTCTGCCATGGCTCCAGGATCAGCAGGGTCAGGCCTCCAGGGCCCTGAGGACCTGCAGTGAACAAATGAACAAAGCACCACACTTTTTGTTTCTTCTCCTCCTGCCCCGTCTCTGTGACATCATGACATACATCCTGGGGCTGACAGGCCTTCAGCGGACTCCAGCATTTCTGCACGTAGCACTTTCTGCTCCTCCTCCGTTACTTTTGCAAGAGTAAAGTTTCTGTTTCCTACTTGGAAGGTGCCCTGGTCACTCCCCACGTCCCCCTCAGCCAGCCCTTCTCTGGAGAGCCTGGGGCAAAGGCAGTACCTGGGCAGGTTCTCAGGGCAGCATTTTATACCTTATGGGGAACCATCACCAGAAACATGATGAAACTGAGGAACATGTACTTGCCAGAGCATGTGTGGAGGAGAGAACTTGTGTTGTTGGAAGAAATGGAAAAGAGGGTAAAAGAGAGAATGTGCTATTTGATCACAACACGTGGTCATAAACCACCTTCTAAAGAGAGTAAATGTAGTCAACTGCAGGACTTTCTTCTTCTGAATTATGAAACATCCGTTTTCCTAAACTTGCCCCAAACACAGAACTCACACTTTTCTAAATCTGTGTTGAACAAATAATTACAAATATCAGATTGAAATGGACCAAATAATGAGTTAGTCCACATGTCTACCTGTCTTGGTCCAGCCTGACACATCACCTGGTGGTTACGAGCATGGACATCGGGCCAACATCCTGGTTTTGAGTCCCAGCCCTGTCCCGTACTAGCCCTGTGAACTTCTCTAATCCCCAGTTTTCTCATCTGTGAAATGGAGGTAATGGTGTCTTCCTTGAAGAGTTACTGTGAGTAAAAAGGGTTAGTATATGTAACGTGCTAAGAACAGTGCCTGTCCCAGAAGGAAGCCTGTGAATTAGCTATTTTGCTGCTGTTGGCTACTGTTGCTGCCTCTGGCTTGCTGTTAAGGGTTTGGGTTGCCAAAGGACCTGGACCAGGAGTCTGGGTCATTCTCCTACTTCCATGTGGACTCACTGAGAAACCAGGCTTCCCGAGGATACCATAGCTGATGCTACCCTCTTGTTGTCTTCCCTGCTTGCCAGGCCAAAAAGATGTCACCACAATGCAAGGGTGTTCCCCTGTCTCTGCATCCTTGCCAACATCTGTTGTTTGTTGTGTTGTTAATTTTAGCCATTCTGAAAAGTGTGAGGTGGTATCTCATCATGTTTTTTATTTGTATTTCCCTGATGAGGAGTGATGTCGAGCACCTTTTTGTGTCTGTTAGCCATCTGGATGTCTTCTTTGGACAAATGTCTATTCATGTCTTCTGCCCATTTCTTAACTGGATTATTAGTTTTTTAGGTGTTGAGTTTGCTAAGTTCTTTATAGATTTTGGATACTAACCATGTACCAGATACAACATTTGCCAATATCTTTTCCTATTCTGTAAGCTGCCTTTTATTTTTGTTGATTGTTTCCTTTGCTGTGCAGAAGCTTTTCATCTTGATCAAATTCCAATAGTTGAGGTTTGCTTTTGTTTCCCTTGCCTTCAGCAACATGTCAAATAAGAAGTTTCTACAGCTGAGGTCAAAGAGGTTGCTGCCTGTTTTATACTCTAGGATTTTGATGGTTTCCTGTCTCACAATTAAGTCTCTAATCCATTTTGAATTTACTTTAGTGTACAATATTAGAAAGTGGTCCAGTTTAATTCTTCTGCATGTCATTGTCCAGTTTTCCCAGTACCATTTGTTGGAAAGACTGTCTTTTTTCCATTGGATAGTCTTTCCTGCTTTGTTGAAGATGAGTTGACCATATAGTTGTGGGTCCATTTCTGGGTTTTCTATTCTGTTTATTGATGTGTGTATATTTTTGTGTCAGTACCATCCTTTCTTGATGACAACAACCTTGTAATATAGCTTGAAATCCAAAATTGTGATGCCTTCAGTTTTGTTTTTCTTTTCTGGAATTGCTTTGGCTGTTTGGGACCTTTTTTGGTTCCATACAAATGTTAGGATTGTTTATTCTACCTATGCGAAAAATGCTGGTGGTATTTTGAGAGGGATTGTGTCAAATGTGTGCATTGACTTGGGTAGTACAGACATTTTAACAATGTTTTTCCAATCAATGAACATGGAATGCTTTTCCATTTCTTTGTGTTGTCCTCAATATCTTTCATAAGTCTTCTATAGTTTTCAGAATATATATCTACTACCTCTTTAGTTAGATTTTACCTCTACCTAGACTCCTAAGTAACTTATTGTTTGGGTGCAATTGTAAATGAGATTGATTCCTTGATTTCTTTTTCTGCTGCTTCATTATTGTTGTATAAAAATTCAACAGATTTTTGCATGTTGATTTTCTATCCTGTGACTTTGCTGAATTCATATATTGGTTCTAGCAATTTTTTGGTGGAATCTTTCATACATAAAGTATCACATCATCTGCAAATAGTCAGAGTTTGACTTCTTCCTTGCCAATTTGTATGCTCTTTACTTCTTTTTGTTGTCTGACTGCTGAAGCTAAGACTTCCAGTAATATGTTAAATAGTAATGGTGAAAGTGGGCATCCTTGTTTTATTCCTGGCTGTAGTGGAAAGGCTATCAGTTTTTCCCCACTGCAGATGATATTAACTGTGGGTCTTTCATATATCGCCTTTATGATGTTGAGGTATATTCCATTATCCCTACTTTGTTAAGGATTTTTATCAAGAAAGGATGGCGGATTTTGTCAAGTGCATTTTCTGCATCTATTGACAGGATCATATGGTTCTTATCCTTTCTTGTGTTAATGTGGTGTATCATGTTGATTGATTTGTGAATATTGAACCAGTACTGCAGCCCATGAATAAATCCTACTTGATCATGGTGAATACTTGTTTTAATGTACTGTTAAATTTGATTTGCTAGTATCTTGTTGAGAATTTTTGCATCCAGATTCATCAGGGATATTGGCCTGTAATTCTCCTTTTAGGTGGGGTCTGTGTCTGGTTTTTAAATCAAGGTAATATTGGCTTCATAGAAGGAGTCTGGATTTTTTCCTTCCGTTTCTATTTTTTGGAACAATTTGAGAAGAATAGGTGTTAACCCTTTTTAAAATATCTAGTAGAATTCTCCTGAGAAGCCATCTGACCCAGGACTCTTGTTTGTTGGGAGATTTAAAAATACTGATCCAATTTCTTTGTTGGTTTTGAGTCTGTTTCACATTTTCTAACTCTTTCTGTTTTGGCAGTGTGTGAGTTTCTAGGAGTTTGTCCATTTCTTCTAGATTGTCCATTTTGTTGGCATATAATTTTTCATAATATTCTCTTATAATTGAGAAATACATTTCTGTGGTGTTGGTTGTAATCTCTCTTTTTTCATTTGTGATTTTATCTATTTGGTTCCTTTCTCTTTTCTTTTTGAAGTCTGGCCAGGGGGTTATCAATTTCTTTTATTCTTTCAAAAAAAAATAGCTTTTAGTTTCATTGCTCTGTTCTACTGCGTTTTTTTTGTTTGTTTGTTTCTATATTGTTTATTTCTGCTCTAATCTTTATTATTTCTTTTCTTCAGCTAGCTTGTATTTGTTGTTCCTTTGCTAGCTCTTTTAGGTATAAAGTTAAGCTGTGGATTTGGGACCTTTCTTACTTCTTTTAGATAGGCCTGAATTGCAATATACTTTCCTCTTAGGACTGCCTTTGCTGTATCTCATCAGGTTTGGATTGTCATGTTTTCCTTTGCATTGGCTTTCATGTATTTTTTTTTTTGTCTTTAATTTCCTGGTTAACTCATTTATTCTTTAGTAGGCCATTCTTTACCCTCCTTGTATTTGAGGGCTTTCCAAATTTTTTCTTGTGGTTGCCCGCAAGTTTCATAGCATTATGATCTGAAAATATGCATGGCATGATCTTTTTGTACTTGTTGGTGGTTGATTTGTGACTCAGTATATGCTCTATTGTGGAGAATAATCCACGTGCATCCAAGAAGAATGTGAATTCTGTTACTTTAGGGTAAAATATTCTGAATATAAGTCCATTTGGTCTAGTGTGTCCTTCAAAGTCATTGTTTCTTTGTTGATTTCTGCTTAGGTGATCTGTCATTGCTGTAAGTGGGGTGTTAAAGTCTCTTACTATTATTGAATTGTTACCAATATGTTTATGTTTGTTATTAACTGATTTATAAATTTGGGTGCTCTCAAGTTGGGCATAAATATTTAAAATTTTTAGATCTTCTTTATGGATCGATCTTTAATTATGATATAATGTCCTTCTTCATTTGTTGTTACAGTCTTTGTTTTAAAATCTAGTTTGTCTGATATAAGTATGGTTACACTAGCTTTCTTCTGACATCCATTAGCATGATAGATTGTTCTCCATCCCTTCACTTTCAATCTGCATGTGTCCTTAGGTCTAAAATGAGTCTTGTAGGAAGCTTATAGATGGATCTTGTTTTCTTATCCATTCTGACACCCTGTTTTTTTAAGTTTGTTTCTTGATTTTTTGAGATAGAGCATGAGCATGCAAACAGAGGAGGGGCAGAGAGAGGGGAGAGAGAGAGAATCCCAAGCAGGTGCCACACTATCAGCACAGATTCCAGTGCAAGGCTCAAACTCACAAATTGTGAGATCACAACCTGAGCTGAAATCAAGAGTTGGACCCTTACTGGTTGAGCCACCCAGGCACCCCTACTCTATGTCTTTTGACTGGAGCATTTAGTCCATTTACATTCTGAGTGATTATAGAAAGATGACTTTAGTGTGATTATTATTATTATTATTTTTTGCCTGTAGAGCTGGTGTTTCTGGTAATGTTCTCTGGTTCTTTCTAGTCTTTGCTGCTTTTGATGTTTTGTTTTCTTTTGTTTTGTTTCTCCACTCTCTCCCTTAAAATTTCTTGCAGGGCTGGTTTAGTGGCCATGAACTCCTTTAGTTTTTGTTTGTCTGGGAAACTCCTAATCTCTCCTTCTATTCTGAACGACAGCCTCGCTGGATAAAGTATTATTGGCTACATACTTTGATAAGTCCCATAAATGGACTTATTTGTCTCATTCAACACATTGCAAATATCCTGTCACTCCTCTTTTGGCTTGCCAGGTTTCTGTGGACAGATCTGTTGTGAACCTGATCTGTCTTCCCTTATAGGTTAAGAATTTTTCTTCCCTTGCTGCTTTCAGGTTTCTTTCCTTGTCTGAGTCTTTTGTGAATTTGGCTATGATGTGCCTTGGTGATGGTCAACTTCTGTTGAATTTGATGGGAATTCTCTGTGCTTCTTGGATTTAGATGTCTGTGCCCTTCTCCAAATTAGAGACATTTTCAGCTATAATTTTCTCACATAAATCTTCTGCCCCCTTTTCTCTCTCTTCATCTTCTGGGTCTCCTATGATAGGAATGTTATTTCTCTTTAATAAGTCGCTGAATTCTCTAAGTCTTATATTGTGATCTTTGACCTTGTTTTCCTCTTCTTTTCAGCTTCATTATTTTCCCTGATTTTATTTCCTATATTGCTGATTCGCTGGTCTGCTTCATCCTCGCAGTCATGGCATCCATTTAAGATTTCATCTCAGTTATAGCATTTTCAATTTTGGCTTGACTAGATTTTAATTCTTTTATCTCTGCAGAAAGGATTCTCTGATGTCTTCTATGCTTTTTTCAAACCCAGCTAGTATTCTTATAATTGTGGTTTTAACTTCTATTTCAGACATCTTACTTATATTCTGTGTTGATTAAATCCCTAGCTGTGAGTTCTATTGTCTGTTCTTTCTTTTGGGGTGAGTTTCTCCATCTTGCCATTTTGTCCAGAAAAGAAATGAAACACACACACACACACACACACACACACACACCAAAACAAAACAGAAAACAAAGCAACAAACAAAAAACAAAAAGCCACATCCTAAGTGTGTTTTGGTCTGCTTGTTAAAGGAATCTAGATCCTAAAAATTAAATTAAAGTAAATTAAAAATTAAAATATAAAAGAATATGTATATATAAAATATATATACACAATAAATAGTAATAGTAAAAGTAATTAAAGGAAATGAAAAATTAAGAAAACAAATGAAAAAATAGCAACAACAACAAAAAGAACAAAAGTAAAACGGAAGTTAGATTCTATTTCCTGGAGAGCTGAAGCTTTGCAGTACTATGATAGGAGACTTGGTGCAAAGGAGTTGTTTATGCTGGTCCTTTCCAGGACTGCACTAATTCTCAGGCAGAATTAGTTTAGGCAGAAACTTGTTTCAGTGGAAATGCACTTCCCTGGTGCAGGGTGGCTGGCTTGGTGTAACTAGTTCCTGCCTCCACTAGGTGGTGCTGTTCTGCTCCTTGAAGGCTTTTGTCTCTGAAGGGTGGAATGAAGATGGCTACATCCTGCTTTATACCCCAAGAGCTGAATGTTCGCACCTCCCCCCATTCTTTAGGGAAACCTCACAGAACAATCACCCCCTTGTGTCTCTGGTTTCCATGAGAACCCCACGTTCACTCACCCTGTGCCCAAGCCTTTTGAAATTTCAGGCACACAAATGAGTTTCAAAACTCCAAATTCTAAGGACCGCCTTGGGGCACACCCTTGATGCTCCTCTGGGGTGGAGTCTTGCCACACTTTTGTCCACTCACCCTTGAGACAAAAAGGTTTGTCAAAACAGAGCAGAAAGCAGGCACTCCTCCTCACAGCCCTCAGCTGGAGCGAGTCCACTTTCTTATGCCAGGAAACAGCACAACATGTTGGCACAACTGCTCTTTCTTGTGACCCAAGGGTTCCTCAGAGCACACTGTCACCACTAGGATTCTACCCTGCTTTACCACCTGAGCACCTTTAAGTCAGGTGCTTCTCCCAAGATGGTGGACTGCTAAAAGTTCCACTTTTGAGCTCTACTGTTTATCCTACTTGGTGATAGCCTCCTTAAGCTGCTCCCTTCCTCTGACTGGACCCAGAGGAGTATCTCTCCTTAGCACTCTCTCTCCTGGTAAACTCTCCACACCTCCTACCTTCCAGATGGAGGTCCCTTTTCTACATGTAGTCTTGCACATTTTGTTCATTCAGACCTCCAGTTGATTTCTTTGGTGTTCAGAATGATTTGATAACTATCTAGCGGTGTTCAAAGGATAAGGCAAGCTTAGGGTCACCTACTCTTCTGCCATCTTAATTCTACCCTCATTTATTATTTTTTTTAAGTAGGCTTCACACCCAGTGCAGAGCCCAGCACAGGACTTGAACTCACAACCCTGAGATCAAGAACTGAGCTGAAATCAAGAGTCAGACACTTACCTGACTGAGCCACTCAGGTACCCCTGATTGATTTTTAAATGTAAAACCAACATTTTATCCCCAAAATGAGCTTAATTTGGTCATGATATATAACCATTTTTATATCATTTTATATCATTTTAATGCATAAATATATTTCTGGAATTTTAAGATTTTTGCATCTATGTTTATGAGAAGCATTGGCCTGAGATTTTCTTTTCCTTGATGTTCTTGCTGGATTTAGGTATCATAGTTACACTAGCTTCATACAATGCATTGAAAGTCTCTCATCTGGAATATTGTGTGTAAAGCTGATATTATTTCTTCGTTGAATATTTGATAAAACTCACCTAATAAGTCATCTATATCTGGAAATTTCTTTCTGGAAAGAATATTAATACTACAGATTTCATTTCTCTAATATATATGACTATTTATATTTCCTATTTATCATTATCTTTGGGGAAGTTACATTTTTCTAGAAATCTGTCCATTTCATCTGAATTTTATTTTTTTTTAATGTTTTCATTTATTTCTGATACAGAGAGAGGGACACACAGAATCCGAAGCAGGTTCCAGGCTCTGAGCTAGCTGTCAGCACAGAGCCCGACATGGGGCTTAAACTCACGAATGTGAGATCATGACCTGAGCCGAAGTGGGACGCCTAACTGACTGAGCCACCCAGGCACCCCACATGTGAATTTTCAAATGTTTTCATATAAAAATTTTTCATGTTCCATTATCTTTGTAAGGTTTATAAAATCTGTATAGTGATGTCTTGTTCTCATTTTTGATACTGGAATTTTAAAAAAGTAAAGTTTGTCTTTCTTGACCAGCCTTGCCAAAATCTACTGGTTTTATTAATCTTTTCAAAGAATTGCCTATTGATTTATTGATTTTATCTATTTTACATTTATTTGCTTATAACTTAAATTTTGTCATTTTCCCTCATTCTATTTTTTAATTTTAATTTTCTCCTTTTTTCCAATTTCTTGAGATAAGTATCTAAAGCATCAACTTCTTTCTTCTGCATTGCCTTATTTTTTTTTTTTGCTCATATAGTGCCTTTCTTCTCTTCTTATGCCTATATTTATGTCTCTAAATTATTCTATAAGCAAAGATTTAGCTATATTTCACAAAGTCTTTTTGTCTTACTTTGATTACTGTGTAATTCAAACACTTAATTTACACTGTCTTTTCTTTTTGACTCATGAGTTATTTAGAAATAATTGCTTAATTTCAAAATACTTGAGGATTTTCCACTTATCTTTCTTTTTGTTATTGGTTATTATTTTAAATCCACTGTGTTANAATGCCTTGTAATGTTTACTATCCAAAATTTGGTCAATTTTAATAAATGTTCCAAATACACTTGAAAAAGAACATGACTTCTGTCATTGTTGGATGTTGTATCCGTATATGCCAAAAGTATCAAATTTGTTTATCATGTTTTTCCTATGTTCTATATCCTCACTGAATAATTTGATGAAACCACCAATAATTAATTTCAAGAAGCTATTCAATTCTAGTTAATGTTATGCTTATACAATGATCACAATGTACTGAAAATTAGAGAAGCATCCCACAAAATTCTTAAAATCTTATTGAGGGAGATCCCCAACCAAAGGACTAATCTAGGATTTCCTGCTAACCCTGATTATGGGACTAAGCCACATTTAATTAAATTTAGAAAAAATATAAAGATATGACATTACCCACTCCTAAATATTTTAGCATAAATACACATAAATTTCATATATTTTCTTTTGAGGTTCCTGGATGGCTCAGTCATTTAAGCGTCTGATTTAACTCAGGTCATGACCTCATGGTTTATGAACTTGAGCCCCGCATCAAGATCTCCATGGACAATGCAGTGCCTTCTTGGAATTCTCTCTCCCCCCCTCTGTCTCTGCACCTCACCCCACTCTGTCTCTCTCTCTCTCTCTCTCAAAATAAATGAATAAACTGAAAATTAAATAAAAATAAATGTTATATATTTTCTTTTATCTTCAATTGGTTTTGAGTGAATAAATTTGTAAGTTATGTAAGTTTACAAATGACAGTTTTGCCATATAACTTATATTGACTCCAAACTGCAATGATTTCTGTAGTACCTAATATTTGTTATGCATTGTGGACTATTTTCATAACTTCTCTCCAACTAGAAATTGTTTTGTAATGAATGACTCTTCTGTAACTGTATTTCTGTTGCTAGAATTAATTTGCACTGAGGAGGAAAGTAACATTGCTTTGTTGGACATCTCTGGGATTAAATAACCCTGACAGAGAGCAAAGCAGCCTAAGATATGTAAGCTCAGGTCCATCTGTTCATACTGACATTTTCCTGGGAGCTCAGGTAAGATGAAGACTTAGTTTGGGAGGACTCTCCACTGATCTCTGAGACCTCTGAACAATCACCTATGGACATCAAGCAGTACTCCTTCAGAGGCTATGATCCAAATGCCCATTTTGGAATCCATCTCACTGCCTTGTTTATTTTATCATTATTAAGCACGTATATTCCACACTACCAGTTTTATCCCCATTTTACTGATAAGGAAACTGAGACACAAAGAAGTTAGACAATCTGCAGTGTCAATTGCAGAAGCTCATAGAGACTCCTTCTACGGTTGCCCCAGATCCCACTAGCTCCTGGCCACATATTTCATCGCTGCTACTCTCCCCCATCCCTATCTCCTCATGCAATTGCCTGCAACTGTCTCAACCACTACCAACATCAGTTGCAGATCCTTGATGTTCTCATAAGTGTGACTCCATCCTATAGACACTTTCACGTAGTTTAAAGAACGTTCTGTGTCTCGTTAGCAAAATTAAAACTTTTTCTCTACTAACACTTATTTTCTAATTGAATATAATTGAATATAATCCCTAAGATGTCTTTCCAAAGAAGCTGAACAAAGGACCAGGATACTACTGTGTTCATGTGATGGAATCCTAAAGAAGTGGTGGCTGGACATGTCTGAGAAGCTGCCCCTTTTCTGAGGGGTTCTGGTACTATATTGCCTCCCTGCTCCTTTCCCAGAGTCCTAAATTAGATTTCAGCTTTCTTACACTCTGGATGCTGCTGGGACCCCATGAAAATCCCCATGAATACTTCAGATGCTGCTTCCTGGCCCCATGCCTGTAGCTAGAACAGGATATCCCGTTAGATCCCTGATTCTATTCTGGACACAGGGTAGAGAGGAAGCGCTTCCAGGGAAGGGAGTATCTTCAGTCCTGAGTCCAAAATACCTGATGAGATTCAAGTGCCATATGGACATGATGGAAATACAGGAAATGGACACATAGCAGAGCACATGAGACAGGTAGGAGTACTTAGCTGTTAGAAGCCCAGACATGGGACCAACACATAAGGAACTCCATAGGAACTTCACAGGAACTCCAGCCCCTAGCCAAAACCCTTGGCCTCTCTTAATCTATGTTACTGGTTTCCAACTTCTCACTGAATGTGTTCTCAGACATGATCCCTGTCTCTCAGATTTTTTTTTTTTAGTTTAATTTAGCAAAGGTTAATTAAACACATTCATATGATCAATTCTCAGTCCATCATTGCTTGGGAAATCAAAGGTGATAACACATGTCCCTTGCCCCTAAGTTATTCCTAGTTCTGTGGATTCTTGAAAATCATCTTCTAAGACCCATACACAACCTGTGCATGGGTTTGAGGATTGAACAGCACTGAGTCACTTTCCAGTGAGGTTGTTAGGACACTGGATAAGCCAGAAATAGCCTTAGTGATGTCTTCCATGGTGTCCTCACTCTGTGTTACAGAAGCATTTGTAGCAGAACAGTAGAGAGGCTAGTATGTGGGGGTGTATATGTGGAGAATATGTATGGGTATGTGTGCTCAGAAAGGGAAATGAAAAGTCTCTAGTACATTATGTCCAGGGATACTCAACAGTTGTACCATAAGCTGAGGAACTACTAAGAACATTGTGCTATTAATACAGTGGACACATCCTTTGTGGATTTTGACATCAGTGGTTTATAATTTTAGATATTTTTATGCCCACCCACCACTTCCCGCTGAATGAAGATCTTGTGACAATAGAGGTATCATGGATGCTATCTACTGGCTCTGTTATACAAGGGATCAAATATGTTCTTGGTGAGTAGGGCAATGGAAGGAAGGAAGGAAAGAAGGAAGGAAACAAAGAAGGAAAGAAGGAAGGAAGAAAAAGAAAGGAAGGAAGGAAGGAAGGAAGGAAAGAAGGAAGGAAGGAAGGAAGGATTAAGGAAGGAAAGAAGGAAAGAACGAACGAACGAAAGAAAGAAAGAAAGAAAGAAAGAAAGAAAGAAAGAAAGAAAGAAAGAAATCTAAAAGAGAAAAATGATGGCAGAGGAAGGGGCGCTTGGGTGGTTCAGTGGCTTAAGCATCTGACTTCAGCTCAGGTCATGATCTCACAGTTTTTGGGTTTGAACCCCACATTGAGCTCTGTCCTGACAGCTCAGAGCCTGGAGACTGCTTTGAATTATGTGTCTCCCTCTCTCTCTGCCCTTCACCTACTCATGCTCTGCCTCTTTTTTCTCTCAAAAATAAATAAATATTAAAAATTGAAAGAAGATGGTGGAGGTGAGAGAAGAAGGGGAGAAGAGGAAGAAAATAATCAGAGTGCATTTCAGAATTTCCCTCTAGGTCTCTCTTGTCTAGAAAGCCACCAAATTCCAGGCTCACCTCTCCAAACATCTTGGACATACACCCACCTCGGAATCCTACTCTGATCTCAAGCTCAAAATATTGTAAAAAGAGCTCTCCACCTTCCTTACTGATCTCATTCATGATAATTCTATTCCCCTAGCCATCAGACTGGGCACCAATGGCATCATTCCTGATTAACTCACACTCTTCACCTTTCACAGGCAGTGAGTCACTGCTTATGTATACCTTCTACAAAGTCTCTCTTAATCCACTCTGCTCTCTCAGGCCCACTGCAGCCACCTGAGCTCCCTTCCTTCTGCCCTCTTTCAAATGGGTTAAAGGAGAAGGTATGACTAGATGTTTCCTAAGAAAAAACACACACTGAGAACTGAGCCCCATAATTTTTAACCTAATGATTGGTTCCATGGGGATCCCCAAGCTCCAGTGGGGACCCAGCCTCAGTAAAGTATGTGCTCTGAAGAATCTTCCTCTCATTCACAGACAGTGGAAAGGCCACTTGGGAGCTCCCATGGAGTCACCTTGGCCACCATGGAGCCATCCACCTCCTGGGTGCAGAGGTAGGAGAATGTCAGGATGGCTCTCTCCCTCCCTGCTTGTGTAAGAGCCCCCACCTGCACCTCTGAGAGCCGCACCATACCTCAGCACTCAGATCTCCCAGACAAGCTGCCCTTGTCACAAGATCTTCCTCTGGTCTGACTTCACAGGAAAGATGTCTTATCTGAAACCAGGGAAGCCTCCATGTGGCAGGACTCACAAGCCTAAGAAGAAGAGGTAGGAATGAAGGAACAAGGAAAAAGGGGAACAGATGGGCAGTAAAGTGAAGTCCAGGCAGAAAAGGCATCAGCCTTGGAACGAAAGCCTTGAAGCTTTCCCAACCACTCTTCAACATCCAATGACTGAGTTTCTGCAAGTATCTGGAAGTGTAGCCTAGGCTGTATAGATCTATGGAGATTTATTTTTATATATACACATGTACACACCTATCTATATTTGCTTAGAGAAGGGATTCTCTTTTTTTTAATTTTTTTAATTTTTTATTTATTTCAGAGAGAGAGAGAAACAGCCTGAGCAGAGGAGGGTCAGAGAGAGAGGGAGACACAGAATCTGAAGCAGGCTCCAGGCTCTGAGCTAGCTGTCAGCACAGAGCTTGATGTGGGGCTTGAACCCACGAACCATGTGATCATGACCTGAGCTGAAGTTGGACGCTTAACCGTCTGAGCAACCCAGGCACCCCTAGAGAAGGGATATTCTTAAACAAGTTACCATGGGTAGAGTTTTCTTTAACCCAATGTGGTTAAACTTCATAAGAAAAAAAGCTTGATTATTATTTGATGCATCTGAATTGGTCCTGCTGGGATATGCAGCCAGTGAAACTGTTGGCTGTACTGAACACCTCCAAGTGCTTCACATCTAAGCAGCTTCTTCCCAAATCCCCTTCAAACACCTTATCTGTAGCATCTTCCTGCTGTGCCTCCAGCTTGGGGAATGGCATCTGCTCGAGTGGACCTAGGCCCCACAATCCTACCAGAGCCACCAGAACTCCTACTTCCATGCCAGTGCAGTGGTCATAGCTGAGGACTCTGGCTGCTGCCACAGGTCCAGGGACTATTGATAATCTGCGGCCCAAAGACCCAGAGGAACAGCATTAGATGAACACAAAGTCCAAGAGGCAAGTAACTTCCCCTGCTTGAAGCTCCCCCCACCATTATCCTCAACCTTTTAGGGCTGAGCAGGTTGCGCTGCACATGGGGAAGGCATCTGTTTATCCCCAAAGGCTCACCTATTCTGACCTTCCAGAATGTATCATTTTCTCCATATCTTAGAACTGCTCAATCCCTGCTTCACAGATCCTGTTCAAAGGCTGCATATGAATATGTGAAATTACAAAACTTATTTTTCTGGGTATGCCTTGCCTTTTAGGTTCTCACATCCCCACCCATCATATTTAGGGTACTTTATAAACCTTCATCCCTGCAGAAATGGCACTGCCACTTACTAAGTATGGAACCAGTTCAAGACCATAGAAAAACGAAAATCTGACTCTCCTCCATTCATTGATGGCCTCTAGGATTGAGAAGGTAAGGGGAAGGGGAGCCTTTGGCAACACAAAGATTTCATTGGTAGATATATGTGCAACATTTCTCAACCTTCTTGATAAAACACATGTGTGCATGCACTCATGTGCATGTGTGCGTACCACACACACACACACACATACACACACACACACTAATTTCAAAGTACTAATTCTTGGGAGACATGGTCCTAATTAAGCGATCTATCCTTCATCTTTTGATGTGAAGGAGGACCCCAGAAATGCTTGATACAAAAATGAAAGGTCTGAGCTCAGGGCTACACAAACATGAAACGTCTTTACTTTTTCTCAAGAAGTGAAATGTGAAATGAGGTGAGATCCAATGTGATCATGGGAGGCCCAGGGTCTGCTCATGGAGTTCCTATAAGAACTGGGCTCCCGGACTGAATGACAGGGTGAGAGGGACAGGGAATCAGAAGTGGGCAATGAAGAATAAGACCAAAGTGGATGGTGGAGGAGAGCATTAACCCACCCATCAAATGAAGACCAAAAGAGGTTGTAGAGTATAAAACGTGAAGAATTTAAAACGGGGCAAGGGGGAAAGCCTGCCAACTGAGGGCTCCTAAGGGTGTGGGCCTAGCAGATGCAGGATGGAGAGCATGGGTCTATGGGGAGAAGCACCATGAAGAAGAGGAGAAAGTGAGGGCAGCAAAAACACCCTATGACTACAGGTTCCTGCTCATATCAGGGTCAAAACACATGAGGCCTTTCCCTGACGATTCCTGATGTTTTACCTGACTCAGTTTCCAGAGACTCCCTTTGAATGGAGGAAAACCTACTTCCTCCCGTCATCTGGTCCTCAGGACTGTTCTCTGGGCAGCAGAGGAGGAGGGGAAAAGCCCAGGTTGTCTGGGACGGGGGGTGGGTAGTGGAGAGGTACAAACACAACCCACAGTCAGATGGTGCTCAGGTGGAGAATCTTTATAATTCTTCAAGACCAGACACAATGGCATAAGTTGGAATAACACAGACCTCTGGAAAGCAAAAAGAATGAGCTTCATGGGTCAGTTCAGATCTTTCAGAGTGCCATCTTGAAATCTTAAGCCTAGATGTGGCAGAGAGGAAAAGAGGAAGAGAAACTCCAGAATGCTACCGGCATTTGCTTCTTTCTTTCCTCCAACCCTGATGCTCTGTGCTCCCCATAACCCCAGAGAGTAACCCACCCCCCCATGGCCATGGCAGCAGCTATGGCCTCAGAATGCTGATGGTGCTGTCAGTGGCATCTGTGGGTCCCATGGTGGCTCAGGCAGCAGTTTCCCCCAGAACTGGAACCACAGCAGAAAGAGAGGTAGAGCCAGACTCCTAAAGGATATTTGAGGGTTAGGCAGTTGGCACAGTCTGGCACTGCTACTGGTTCATCCTGACAGGGCATCTCTGTTCAATAATCCTGGAGGAAATAAAGAATAAAGTAATCCACTGCCTCACATTGAGACAGAAGTATAATGTAAAAATAACTATAAACCCTGCCCTTTACCACTATCACAGATCCTGACCCTAGGACCCTCAGCCCACAGTTTAGGTCATCTAAAGGCAGCAGGGAAATAGAAAGGGTCTCAGGCAGAAATGGCGTGGCTCAAGGTGATTACTGATCAACCCCCAAATTTTATTTCTTACTCCTTTGATTTAGTCAAGAAAAAAGATGCTGAGACATGGAGAGTGGTGACAGTGATAGTTTATAATCTGAGCAGCAAATCTGCAAACTCTCCAGCACCTCTGGTAGCAGGGAAGTCCCTACATGGCCCAAATATCTGGCCCTGACCCTTAGGACTTTTGAAGGTTAGTTATTTCATTCATTCACTCAAATGTATAAGACATAGTTCCCATCCTTGAGAATCTTACAGTGTAGAGGCATAGTGCAGAGTGACAAGTAATAAAGTTATTATGAGCTAGAATGATACCTGCTATAATGTAAGTGTGTGGGAAGTCCAGGGGACCTACGTCATAGCCTTTGGTCTCAATTCCCTGTTGCTCTGACAGGAGTGACGAGTCCAGATGTTGTAACTGGTCTCACTTGTGGGTGATGGATTAGGTCTTTGGCCTTCAGAATGGCATTTGAGTACAAGGCAGAAGCTGAGATGTCCTGTGGCAGTCCAGTAAAGGCAGTTTTAAAGAACACAGGGGACCCAAGAGCCAGGAATACCTGGCAAGGAAGTTTCTTGGAAGAAGGAAGAAATAAAGCTGATATCTGAGGGAAGGTGGATCTGAAAGGGAGGTTGGATCTGAAAGGAAGTTGGATCTAAAAGATAATGGGAGGTAGGACAGTGTGCTGGCTAAGAACATAGACATTGGAGTCAGACATCCTATCCCCCTTCTTCTTTTTTAAATAGGAAAATAAAGCTAGAAATGCCTAAGGGGGGGAAAAAAAAACAAAGCTAAAACTACTAAAGGCAAAATGCACCAGAGATGTTAGAATGAAAAGCAGAACCAGAGATTAGCAGTCTACACTTGCCAAAGTGACAAGACTCGCAAACCTAAGTATGATGTTTGACTGTGCTATTGCTCAAGGAGTCATAGGAGTGGGTTAGATATAGGGATGCTCACGTCTTGTTGGTCAGAAAGCTTGGGGGGGAAAGGGAGATGAGATTTGAATAACAATTGGTGAGAATGTAATGATGTGATTGGTAATAGAGGTGACTGATTTCATTTTACTAGTGTTTCTGGTAGATATATTAGTTTCGTAACATTTTTTCACTGTATTTTATTTTGGTTTCCTAGGATGAAATAATAATTTAATGTGACGTAGGTAAAAACTTCTGATATCTTTGACAAGACATTACCATTGCAATAATGACTCTGGACATTCTAGGTACATCAGAGCTACAGGACCAGCCATCCTCTTCAAAGCTTGAATATGTTATAACCATGGCCAAAAGCTGAGTCCTTTAAAAACACTGTGGGAACATAAATTTACACTGGGGCTTCAGTAGTAAGTACCGTAAACTGGAGAAAGAATGAGGACAGTGTTCAATATCCCCATATGTTTTTTTTTAACTTTTCCCAAAATTCTTTGACTACATGTCTCTCAATGTATCTCATTGAGAGATGGGGACTGTATTCTTCCCTTTTGAATCTAGGCAGGCTTGTGGTTGTTTTAACCCACCGAATGTCGTAGAAATGACGCCATGTGACTTCTGCATGACAAAAGGTTATGCAGATCTCATCTGGTGCTCTTGGGAGGCAATCCCTGGGGGACACCAGGTATCATGCAAGAAGTCTCAGGACAACCCTATAATGTCAAAGAGGCAGGTATAGGTACCAGCTGTAAAGCCCCCATCTGACAGCCAACATCAATAGGCAGCCATCCGAGTGAGCCTTCTTGGGAGTCCAACCCAGTCAAACCTTCAGGTGACCGCAATTCCAGTACACATCTAACTATAAATTTTTGAAAGACTCAAACAAGAATTGTCCAGCTGCCCCCTCTCTGAATTCTTGACCCACAAAACTGTTAGAAACTAAAGTAGTTGTCTCACATCACTAAATTTTGAGGTGGTTTGTGATGCAAAGATAGTAGGCAGGGCCCCCACTAACCTTTTTCTGTTAATGACTTGTCTTCCTCCCTCTACATTGTTGGCTCCGCGGAGGGGCCAGTTGTCACTAGATGCCCTTGTTAACTCCCACACAATTCAACATCTTCATGCCTCAGATTTTGCCAAGGCTGGGTTTATTCCACCTATGCTGGTACCCAGCACACACCAGGAGATGAGAATCCAGCTTCTCCATTTGGGCAACTATACCAAAATACCAGCGATTGGGTGGCTTATGAACAACAGAAGTTTGTTTCTCACAGTCCTGGAGGCTGGGAAGTCCAAGGTCAAGGCACCAGCAGACTCAGTGTCTGGTGAGCACCCACTTTCTAGATGGCCATTATTTGCTGCAATCTCACATGGGTAAAGACATGGGGTCTCTTTTATAAGGGCACTAATCCCATGGGACTTAATCACCTCTCAAATGCCCACCATCTAACACCATCACGCTGGGAGTTAGGACTTCAGCATATGAATTTGGGGGAGACATAAATATTGAAACCTTAGCACACTGGGTGCAGACGAAGCAAATATCAGTCCCTGCCTGCAACATGACCACTTGGGTGTCTGCTCCAAGTGAGCAGCAACTTTGTCTGGTTCCCATTGTATCTCCATTGTCTAGAATGGTAGGTGGCACACAAGACATGCTCAGTAAGTATTTGTGTTATGAACGACTGAAAAATGAATTGACAGATACCAGGATGGCTTGATGCAGCCCTAGCCAAGTCTAGAGAATGGACTTTTCTTCCAGTTACCGGGACCTCACCTGCTGGAGACAACGTATAGTGTTGGAACCATGCCTAATTACTTCTGACTTCCCGTGACTGTTCTGGCATCTCATGTCTGAACTGTATTCATTGACCCTGCTTCTTTTTTCCTTCAACCAGATTAGATATACCAACAGCAGGAATCCTTGGAAGATTCTGAACCCCAAACTTTGTTCCTTAGTTCTTCATATTAAATCACAATAAAAACTAACATTTAACTAATGTTCTGCATTATGCACCTACATTAACATAAACTAGTCAGCACACCAAGCACAATATTATTACCCCATTTTTCAGATGAGGACACTGACGGTCATTTGCTGAGCTCTTAAGTTACAGAGCTGGGATTTGAACTTAAGCACTCTGTATTCTTATTACACTGCTTCCCAGTTGCTGATGTGCAGCTAGAATTTTTTCATGTTATTTAAATCCAAGTTAGTTAACATATAGTGTAACAATGGTTTCAGGAGTAGAATTTAGTGATTCATCACTTATATACAAGGCCCAGTGCTCATCACAAGTGCCCTCCTTAATCCCCAACACCCATTTAGCCCATACCCTCTATCCAATTCCCCTCCATCAATCCTCAGTTTGTTCTCTATATTTAGAACTCTCTTATGGTTTGCCTCCTCTCTGTTTATCTGATTTTTCCTTCCTTTCCCCTATGTTCATCTCTTTTGTTTCTTAAATTCTACATATGAGTGAAATCATATGATATTTGTCTTTCTCTGGCTGACTTAGTTCACTTAGCACACTACCCTCTAGTTCCATCCACATTGTTGCAAATGGCAAGATTTCATTCTTTTTGATACCACATTTTATTTATCCATTCATTAGTTGATGGACATTTGGGCTCTTTCCACAATTTGGCTATTGTTAATAGCGCTGCTATAAACATTAGGGTGCATGTGCCCCTTTGAATCAGCAGTTTTGTATCCTTTGGATAAATACCTAGTAGTGCAATTGCTAGGTCACAGGGTAGCTCTATTTTCAACTTTTTGAGGAACCTCCATACTATCTTCCAGAGTGGATGGACAAGCTTGCATTCCCACCAACAGTACAAGAGGGTCCCCCTTTCTCCACATCCTCAACAACATCTGTTGTTTCCTGAGTTAATTTTATGCAGCTAGAATTTGATGGATGAATCTCAGTTGCTAGCCACCTGAAATGTACATGGTCCCTGTGGATTTGAGGCCAAGCAGCACAGACTCATCGATGTTTGTGACTTTGACTGCACGAACAAGGTTGAATATGGTGGCTTGCATGTTTTCAACAGCAGGAAGCAAATTCCCTGCACAGAGCTTATGTGTCCTTTTTCCTTTTTTCTGTTATGTATTTTAACTCTGACATTTAAAGAATATCTTTCAAGAATGTTTCAAATATCCAAGAGCAAATAGCCAATCACGTTCATTGCAAAGCCTGCTTGAATGTAGGCCCCACATCAGTGGCCACTTCCCCAGGGATTCCTAAGCAAGTTAAGTGATTGGACTGACAGAACAGATTTGGGTTCATTTGGACACTATTTATTCCAGTTTCTCAAGAAATTATATGTCCAATAATATTGTAGCAAAACTAATTTTCATTTTTTAAAAAATGAGATGACAAAAATGTACTTAATCCAGCTGAATTCCCAGAGTATCAGACTGGTTTTGTCCTTTGTCTATAATTTCCATGCTCTAACTCTGATTTCTCTCAAAAATTTCAACTTTGCCTATAGCTACAGTTACATAATGTCTTTTCATCTTTCTGAAATCATTTCAAGAGCCCTCCTGGCTTGGGTGTAACAGACCCCCATTATTTTGTACCATTATTTCAAAAAATCTAGTGATACAAGTGAAATAGCATGCTTGGTTCTCATCAGGAATGACCAGTTCAGTTTGGCATATAGATAAATGTTGCCCTATTCCAAAGTTGGGGTGAGAGCTCCCCCACTTGGGATCCCATGTAACTATAGCCTTTCCATGTCTCTTTGGCACCTTGACTTTGAAAAGTAGCATTCAGCAGCCAAAGAAATAATGAAAATGAGTTCCATCCTACCTGAGCTCTCTTGAAAGAAATTTATAGGTGTTCAATCTGTAAACCCCGGGGACATTTCTCACTTTCTATTTTTCTCTCAGTTTTCTCAAAACTCAGAGCCCCTCACATACTGAACGCCCCGGTAATCTCTCAGGGAACCCTCAATTCAGATTTTTTGGAGTTTATTAACTTTGCAGCTCATCTCTCTCTCTCAAACCCATCATTTGTAGGTTAACTTGATTTTTCTCCCTCAGACCTTCCTTTCTGCTTCCTCTTTGGTCTCATTTTTCTCAATTTCTGATCCACTATACTACCCTCAACAGAGATGTGGATTCCAGCATCAGATGCTCCCTTTCCACCATGTCACATAAGCACAGTCAGGCCTTGGCAGCAGCTCCTGTCCACACCTCCAGCCTGAGGTTCCCAGGGTCCTTCTGTAGGGGAAACACACGACCCCTTAATGTCTTAGTCCCGCACCAGGATTAGTCCTGGTGCCAGCATGCTGGACCCCCAGGAGTTCAGGGAGGGGACCCACTGAGCATCCTTGAACAATGCAGTCATAGGACAAGTGGGAGGCAGTTGAGGTAATAAGAAGCTTTATTTTTCTACCAGATCAGACAGAGATGGTAATGGTGTGAAGCACGGAGGAGGGGGAGCCCAGGGCTCCTGGGAAAGACATCCACAGAGGCTTCTGGGAAGAGTTCCCCACTTCCCCACTTCCATGAGCAGTTCATCTGCTCAGCTCGGAGAGGGAGATGTTGGAAAGGCTGCTTCATGAGGAGCTTTCTCAGGCTCTTGGACTCCCATTTCCTCTGGGAGCCTGGTCTCAGCATCAGGTCCCGGCTCAGCAGCCGCCCCCGCAGCCATGGCCGCCCCCGGAGCCCCCGGCCTGCAGCCCGCGGCCACCGGCACAGGAGTCAGAGCTGTGGCGCCTGCAGCCATGGGACCCGTGGTGCCTGCGGTGGCTCAGGCAGCAGCTGCCCCTGGAGCTGAGCCCACAGCCGCCCCCGGAGCCTGGAGCGCAGCCTGCGGGAGCTGGGGGCGAGCACTGGGCGGGGCTCTTCGGGGGGCACTTGGGCGACGGGGGGCACTTGGCGGGGGGCTGGCACTGCTGCTGGCTCTGCTGGCAGGACATCGCGGCCGGAGGTGGATCTGGAACAAATAAAAGAAACACGGTGAACACAGAAGCTGCAGACAGAAGTCCCCTCCCTGTGGGTTCTGTCAACACTTGTCCCCCGTGACCAAGCTGCTTTCCAAGCCAAGCTCTGTGCGCCCGAAACGGGGACACGGACTGGACAGACACACTTAGACGCCAGATGGGTCCGTGTGCACCCCTGACAGCACACTCGGAGCGAGAAGGAAGGAATCCGGAGGACCCGTGGCCCTGGGGGTTCACAGCCCCTGACAGGTGCCTCAGAGGCTCTTCCCTCTCCATCACCCCCTCCCCTCTGCCGCCCCCTGTCTGGGCCCCTCCTGCTGGTTCTGATCACCTCTGGGCTGGTCTTCCCAAGGCTCCCAGCTGAGGGGACACTCAGGAGATGCAGAGGAGGCAGGAGGAGGCTGTTCCTGAGGCCTGAGGCCGCTGTGGCTGAGGAGCCCAGGGCAGGGGTGCTTTTATCCTGTGACCGGGTTTGTCATGCAGGGCCGGAGCTTGCTGCGCTTTCACAACCAGGGGAGGGGATGGCGTGGCACACTCCCAGGACTGTCCTTGCATTTGTCACCTTCCTGTGACTTAGCAGGACCTCTGAAGAGGGAAGCAGGAAGTTTGCACGCTGTCTACCTTCATGCCACCCAGGCCTACGGGACACTGCCATGCCACCTGTATCATTCGTTCAGCTCACATTTCTTAACTCCAAGCTCTGTTCAAGGACTTTGCTGGAAACCAGCCATACATGGATGAATATGACACTGTCCTTGAGTAGCTCCCAGTCTGTCAGGAAAGAGCGATAGAAATATTAATACTCACATTTGTAAATATGGAGTCAAATATCACATGCTAAATGCTGTAACGCAACCGGGCATAACATCTTCAGTCATGAGGTCACAGTCTCTGGTGTCAGCCTTACTCCACCCTGCACACAGGCCAGCACTCTGGCACTCTCCTGAGCTCCCGGAGTGAGATGAGAGGTACAACAATGGAAGAATAGAGCTGAGACCCTTTCTGGGCTGACTGGGGCCTTCACAAAGACTCACGGCACCCAGGGACTGAGCTGGGATTCTTGGGAAGGAGAGCAAGAGGGCTGAGCTGAGTTTTGATCAGCAGAAAGCTTTCATAGACCTTACAGTATATGAAGTTTGAGTATGATCTAGTTATGCAAACTGAAGACTTTTCTCATTCAAATTTACCATTTGTTTTACTACAAGTGTTTACCATTTGTTTTACTGTTTGCTACATTTTCAAAAGAAGATAACTGTCAAGAACACCACCAAAAATTTAATAATCCTATTCAAAATACATATTTTTCAGGGAGCCTGGATGGCTCAGTCGGTTAAGCATCCGTCTTTGGCTCAGATCATGATCTCATGGTTGGTGAATTTGAGCCCCACGTCGGGCTCTGTGCTGACAGCTCAGAGCCTGGAATCTGCTTCAGATTCTGTGTCTCCCTCTCTCTCTCTTTGCCCCTCCCCCACTCATGCTCTGTGTCTCCCTCTCAAAAATAAAGAAACATTAAAATTTTTTAAATATATGTTTTTCTATTCATTTATGTTATTTATTTTATGACATAAAAATGTTCATGACCTGTTTATAATTGATTATAAAGCAGGTTATAAAGCAATATGCATGTTCATTTATAATATTTTAGATAAAATGATTTTCCACGAGAGACTCTTAAATGCTGAGAACAAACTGAGGGCTGATGGGGTGGGGGAGAGGGGAAGGGAGGTGATGAGCATGGAGGAGGGCAGTTGTTGGGATGAGCACTGGGTGTTATATGGAAACCAACTTGACAATAAACTATTTAAGAAAACAATAAATAAAAATAAGAATAAAATAAATGACAAAACTAAATAAATAAATAAAATGATTTTATTGTAAATGTTGTTGGGCCGGCTGAGAGGTAGGGCAGAGATGCCACAAAATGGCAGACTTCTTAAGATGGCTGACTTTCCCGCCACTGCATCAGTGACAGTTAGGACATCAGCGGGAAACAAAAAAACTTAAACCTTCCAACCCGGGACTCTCTAGTCAAGAGACCGCCCCTGTTATCTGAACTTTCCCCAACCCCCACTAACAGGCTATAAAACCCCTCACCACCCAAACCGGACGCGACTTCCCCGACTCCCCTTCTTGAGTCGCAGAACCTCGCCCGAGGGTGCATACAATAAAACTCCTTCTGCGGAACATTTTGCCTTGTAGTCTTTTTTTTACTCACCCAAAAAACCTTACAAATGTATTTAATTATTCTATGAATATTAAAGTCCACATAACTGGCTACTTGTTTTTAGAGAAACACTTATTTTATATGGAGATTTAACCTTTTTGTTTGTTCCACTTTTCAAATCGTCCTCTTTGACACACAGAGATTTTTAAAGTTCTCTTTTTGAAAATGTCTGTGGGAGAATGAACTGCCCTGGGACAGTGGCCATGATGCCTCATGATGGTAAACAGGGAAGAGGGGGAGTATCTCCCCCATTTTCATTTCAGACCCAGCGACCATGTCACTTACGTGTTGTGTCCTACCTGTAGGCACTGTTCAGGAAAAGGCACTCACTCACAAGGGGTGATCCTTCTGCCACACTGAGTGGTAAGGCTGAAGACAGAAGTAGTGAAGTGACAACATGGCCCTGTCTGTGGGGTAGGGCCTGGAGGAATGCCAGATTAGGAGCAAGAGACAGCTCACTGCGATGACCCTAGGCCATCCATTTCATATATGTTTATTCAAAAAGTTTTTGTGGAGCATGAAGCATGGCCCAGGCCCCGTGGACAACACTGGGAATACAATAAGAAACAAGGGACACCCTGTCTCTGCCCTCAGGAAGCTTACATCCTAACATGGAGGACAAACCAGTGTTCAAATCTCTTGCAGAGATGAACATTTAGTTTACATATTTTGTGATTCTCCGGAAGCAAGGACAGAGGCGTGTTTGGGCCAAATGGGTGAAATCTTGAGTCTTTTGGGGCAAGAGTTGAAAAGTAACCCCAATAACTGTTTTTGGAAAGTTCCAAATCCAAAGCATTCAGAAACTATTACTGGGATGTTTCTCGAAATGCAGGTCACCTTCTGTTGGGCTTCCCTCAGCTCCATCCCTACCAGGTTGAGGTGGGGCCACTAAGAGGAATTTGTGAAACTCAGGAAGCAGAGGGGTCCCTGCAAAGAGAGAGGAGATAAAGCTGATGATTGAGGGCAGATGCGGCTGATAGAAGGGACCATGTTCATTAAGAGCATTGATTACAGAGTTAGATATCCATGGCTTTGCTTCCTTGGTTTTTATTAGGTGATGTTTAGGTACAAGTGTTTAGGGAGGGAAAAGACAACAACATTATCAAAGCACAATGGACCACATATTTTCAGAGTTGAAATCAAAGATAGAAATAAGAAACTAACCTACATCCAATGAATGATGTGTCAGTAAATCACTCACTCTGTGTGTTTCTGAGTTTCAGGTTTTAGGAGTAGTTCAGAGGAGGAGGTGATTCATCTAGGCTGGAATAGTCAGGGAAAATTTAGCGGAGAGGCGAGTTATCATTGGTAGAAGGTGAATAACAATGGGTACATGTGGTAGTGTTATTATCTACACTTGACATGATGCAATTGAAGTGAATGACTAATGTTTGTAGAAATTGCTTTTAAATCAGCTGTGTAGAATTATCTTATTCATTTTATTATAACACTAGAGACTGTGGGATATAATTGTGCATAAAAATAGACAGATCTTTTATATCACAGCTATAATTAAAAATGATAGTTGTGATAAAACATTATTAATAGTAAATGTGTCTGTTTATCTGTGACCAGAAATCCTGTGGTTGTGGCCACCCATTTTGACATACTCAGATATGGCATACCAGGGAGAAAATGAGAGTACGTGCAGAGTGCTGGTGCATGCATGGTTTTTCACTAGGACTTTGGAAGGAGCAAAGGAGGGAAATCAGAAAAGGCATGAGAGCAGAAGCCTATGTGTGCACTAGTGAGCTCCCCATCACCGTGACTAATTCATCCCTCGTTCTTACTTGACAATTGCCTGTGGTATGGAAGTAAGAAGTCACCCACATGAACTTTTTGCCGCCAGCAAAGCCAGTACGTTTAAGCCTCGATGTGTCTCCCAGGTTGAGGTCCTTCGTTGTGTTAGGAACTCCCTGCCTCCCCAGTCCAAGGGTGTGAGAAGCCAGCTAGATAGAGGGCTGCTTGTACCTTACTCTACTGTGTTGCCAATAAATAAGGGGACTGTCTTTCTTGTTCTACATTGTATCTCAGGACCTATAGTGGTTTCTGCACATAGTAAATAAATATCTTTTGAATCGATGAATTATTGACCGTTGAGTCTTGGACTGGGTGTTGGGGGTAGTCTCCTGATGAGAACTGGGCATCTCTCTACCCGTTGAGTTCTCAGCTATCAGGGTCCCCTTTTAGGGGCAGCATTGTAAACTGCATAAAATCTGGCTTTTTTTGGCCTGGTATTGCAGGTCCGAACCTTATGTGTTTGCCCAACTCCTATTTCTTCTCCCTGCTGAGTGGACTTATTGACTGCAAGACTTCTTAGACACTTTGGCATTGAGAGCTTGAAACCAGCAGGTACTTCTGAGCCTCCGTCATCATTCTACAGTATTACTGGATGTCAGACTTTATTCAAAGGCTAAGTCCTATTTCTCTGGTAGCTGGTGTGCTATTAGGAATGTGGCTCATACTTCCAGCCACTTGTATACAAATGTGATGGTTCTGCCCAGATCTGTGAACTTTGTGACTGAGTCCACCAACTTCCCGTCTTTGACTCTGATCTCTCAGTCAAGTCTAATCAACCTAAACATTTTGGGGGGCATATTTTCACCATGACACCATACTGCTTTGGTCCTATAGAGAAAGAGTACCCAGGGATCTCCCAGGTTTTGAGGGAGAAGTAGTTCATGGTGATAGATCCAACAGCAAACACCTTGGCTTTGGAGTTTAAATTAAATTAAATTAATTAAATCCTGAAGACTTTAGAAACTCTGAGTCCTTGGATCTTAATGTGAAAATAAATAGCCAGTTTTATATTTTCTAAGAACAAAAAATAAAATCCACGTTTTTAAAAATTCAAAGCACTCCCAAAGTGCTACGCAGCATTATTTCGCTCTGTATCCTGCCCTGCAGTGATTTCGGCCAAGATTTTAATTTCAATTTAGTTCTGGTTCTGTGATGTTCCCTTGGCTTCTTCTAAGAACCATATGAGTAGCTTGGGTGGAATGCTTTTTACACCTGTATTTCAACAGCCTGACAGAGTGAGACTGATCTCTAAACTGGTTATTGCAACATAGGGCAGTTCAATTTCATATTATAGGTCCCAAGTATGGAAGAGTAACATTTTTTTAAAGTTTTACTGAAATTATAATACATGTATGGGCTTTAGCTCTGCAGATCTAAAAAAAATAATAATAAAACAAAAATAGAAACAAAGCACAAACAAGCCAACATAAATGCTAAGTGAAAAAAATGTCAGTTTCAAAGATCCCTTGAAAAGTCTCTACGGGAGGCCAAATGTCCAGGCTGTCCAGAGCATGGCCTCTGCAGCCCATCAGCTACACCACCTCCTGGCTGTGTGTCCTCAGTTGTGGTACAAAACTTTTTGGATTCTTAGTTTCTCCATTTATAATCTGGTTCTTTTCTTTTTTTTAACAAATAGTTTATTGTCAAATTAGTTTCCACATAACACCCAGTGCTCATCCCCACAAGTGCCCTCCTCCATGCCCATCCCCCCTCCCCCCTACATCCAGTAGTTCTCAGCTTTTGTCAGCATTCAAGAGTNTGCCCTGTATAATCTGGTTCTTAAGAGCACCTGCCTTATGGGTTGTTTAGAAAATTAAATGAGCTCATGTGAGTCAGTTAGGGGTTTCAAGCACATGACAGGCTCGGATGTCTCAGTCAGTTTGTCATCTAACTCCTAGGGACACTTCTCACATCCCCTTGTCCCTTTTTCCTGTCTTCTAATCCACACCTTCACATTATCACAGCTCCTAAGTTTCGGCTCCCTCTCTCCCTCTAAACCATGCCTTCTTAGATCTAATTCTCTCTCCCTCCTCTGCCATGTCAGCTTTCTCTGAGATTTGTACTGAGCAGATGCAGTTGACTGTCCTGATGCCATTCCTTCCTCTCTCTAGTTCTTTAACCTACTCTGACAATTTTCAGTCTTGTCATTTTGATCCAGATAATTCCCTGTGATGGGGTTGGCAAGACTGTGAGGTGCTTCTGTGCATGTGTAGCTGCGGCCCTGGCCTCCCCCACTGAATGCCAGTAGTCTGACACCCTGTCCCTCGACATCTAGAAACAACCAAAAATGTCTCTCAATACTGACGAATGTCCTTAGGAGGGACAGATTCCCCAGGGTGAAGACTGCCTACCTGCTTATTTTCTGGTAACCGCCTACTGCGCATTCTGTTTTTAATGGGGAGGCCAGAGACAGCAACAAAAGCAAATAGTGGCTCCTCACAGGAGCCAGGGAGCCCAGTGTGAGGGGAACACCCATCCACCTCACCTTTTACTGATGCTTACCGCCATGTTGGACCCTCCTCTCACGCAGCGCACCACACTGCAGGATGAAAAACCGAGATCCCTGCATTTTCTCTAGTCTAGAACTATGATTCGCCACCGTCTATAGGCAGCACTGGGCCTGAAGAGCAGACAGAAGGTGCACATCAGGCCACCTGGGGAGGGGCAGAGAGAAATGACACAGGAACCACCCAGGGTAACACTGGCACAGTTCCTAGTTGTCCCCGTCCAGTGTCTTCCTGGGCATGAACCTAAGATTCCGCCTTAGTGGTGGAACCAAGATATCCTTGTGACTGCCAAAGTGCGTCCCACTTGGGTCTGCTAGGGACCAGCTGCTGTGCCCGTATTCATTCACTTCCATGCTTTGGCACAGGCTCTGTCCCTTTTCACTACATTCAACACTAATGATACAGAGATATACGGCACATTTCTTCCCTCGAGTACCTCACAGACCATGTACAAGCAATTATACTGGGTCTGATAACATAAGTGCTGAACAGAAGTGTTTATTTAGGTCCCAAGCCAAAGATCGCAGCATTTGGAGGTCAGTCCCCCGTGGCGCCAGAAGGGTGATGGAGACTTCAGATGTTTTCTGGAGGTAACAGCTGGACAAGGTCATTGTCCCGTGAGAGAGTGATGTGTAAGGTAAGAGATGGAGGTTGGGAGCCAGTTCCTGTCCAAGACAGAAAGGTTCCTAAGGAGACCTCCTGGTTCCCATATGGCAGGACGGGGAGCAGCATAAGAGTTAGAGAGGAGAAGAGACCGACGACTCTAGATGGGACAAGATTCACAATTAATATTGTTAGGCAGAAAGAGGAAGAGGGAGATGGGAAGGAGGAGGAGGAAAAGGAGGAGGAAGAGAAAAAAAGAACAGATCAACTTCTTCATTGTTGTTCCATGTCTACATCCCTCTCACTGTGGAGTATATACTATTGATTCTAACACTGTGGAAGGTGATAGAAGATAGTGGCTCTCGTGCTTGGGAGAATGAAGGAAAAGTTATGCAAATGATGATAATGGATCAGTTTGCGAACATGGTTGGTACTTGCGAGGTTGATGGTTGTGGAGGTTGTATGTGGGCCTTGCTTGATAACATAAACCTCATAATGGCTAAGCTTTATGTAAACTGAATACTATTTTTCCATTGTTTAAAGCTTTATTTTATTTGTAGAGAGAAAGAGCACACGTGAGCAGGGGAGAGGAGCTGAGAGAGAGAGAGAATCTCAGGCAGGTTCCATGCCCAGTGCAGAGCCCAACACGGGGCTCAATCCCATGACCCTGGGATCATGACCTGAGCCAGATGCTCAACTGGCTAAACCACCCAGGCACCCCTATCTTTCCATTTGATTTAATTGTGATATTACACATGTAGTCCTCAACAAATTTTATCTCAAATATTACAAAATATATTACATTATGTATAACAAAAATAAAATTATCAATGAGACTTCAACATTCACATATTTAAATTTAATTAAATTAAATAAAACATTATTATAGCAAATGTAATATATTACATTTTGATTTGCTGTTCATTTAACTACCCATTTGTAGATATTAAATTAATAAGTTATTGTTTTCTTTTTCTCTCAAGTCTACAACTTACTGAACTTACTGAATCAATGATTCTAAAAGCTCTTTTAAGATGCATGTGGGAAGCTGGATGGTCCCGGGTGTACAGAGCTGGGCGATGGGGAGGGGAAAGCAGGGCAGATTTCCTGTCCGCTCTGCTTCCAAGGAGATCCCAGTTTGTCTCTGGGTATGATTTCACAGGGATATCCCAGTTAGGACAAATCACAAAGTATTTACATGGGATAACTGAAGCCTAAGGCTATGTGTAGGTGTTACAGGGTAGACGGAAGGGCAGCCATCTCAGCGGTGCACTTGGCTGCAGAGGGAATTGGTATTTTCCATGTCATGTGGCCCTCCAGAAATCTGCATAGAGGCTATTCTTAATCCAGCGATGTGGAATCTGAGTTGTTAGGGGGCTGTACTTTGGGTGTGACAGGTGTCCCCAGTCAGTGTGGCTCCAGCCACGACAAATAGTTGTCGGCAAAGTGCTTCTGTTCCTCAGGAATGGGCTTGCAGAGGGCCCCATCCGAGCCCCATGCCTGCATCCCTGCCTCAGTGCCTTGTCTCCACATCCTCAGGTGTCCATCCCTTTCCTTTTCTGGATGAGCTAGTAATCTCTTGGAACTGCCCACCTCAGGGCCACACTTTCCTTCTCAGAACACAGTCCTCAGTGCACCACACTCACAGAACACTTGAGCCCACAGCCCAGAGCCTGAGACGGCTGCATCGAGCTGCACTCTGAGGATGTCTTAGCAGCCCTGACATCCTGAGGAACCTGGGGTCGCACACAGAGAAGACACTCACCCGGCCTTATGAGAGGATTTTATGACCTAATAAGCTGTGTGTTAGCTCTGGAGCAGGAAGTGCTTTATCTGAGGCCCAGCTCCAGGATAAACCTCCTAAGATGGGCATATTAGTAATAAAAGAATAAACAAAGAAACAAACAAAGATCAGCCCTTCTCCATGTCTCTTAATGACTGATGCTGTGAAAGAGGGAGATGAGATGAGTAAGCCCAAAGTAATGGGCTGGGAAGATATATACTGCTGGCGTTTTACTCAGCTCTGTTATTAGCAGATCTCAGGTACACAGATATGGATTGACATTAATCCTTGGTTTGTAATATATGCTCATTGTCAATCCATGCAAGGTTCTCTTAATGAATTTATTTCTCTGCTTATCTATCTATCTATCTATCTATCTATCTATCTATCTATCTATCATCTATCTATCCTATCATCATTTAAATAGCAAACATGCCAAAATCCGCCCCCCCAAGTGAAAATGAGGACTTTGATAGTTACATGTACCTGCTTCATGCTTCCTTACCCCATACCCTGTCTGTCCGACTGATGTAATCACCAACCTGAATCTTGTATTTACCATTCTTTGCTTCCCTTCTGACATATTTTTATCATATTTACATGTAGTTCCGAAAATATTGAAATTTTTTTCTCCATTTTCAAGTCAGATTTTTTGAGGTATTTATTTTACACAGAGAAAAAAATCCCCCATTTAGGAACACAATTCTGTGAGCTTTGACTAACACATATGGCTATGTAAAAAAGCAAAGAACAGTTTCATCACCCCAAAACATCCCCTGATGACCCTGAATAATGAACTTCTCCTCCATGCAGCCCTAGGGAACCACTGATCTACTTTCAGTCCTTAAAATCTTGCCTTTTTCACAATGCCATGTAATTGCAATTACATGATATGTACCATTTAAAGTCTAGTTTCTTTCACCTAGAATGGTGTATTTGAAATTCATCCTTATTGTTTTATGTAATAGTACTTCATTCCTTTTTCATTGCTAAGTAACTTTCTATTGTGTTAATGTATCTTATTATTATTTTTTAACGTTTATTTATTTTAGAGAGAGAGAGAAACAGAACGCAAGCGTGGAGGGACAGAGAGAGAGAGAAGGAGACACAGAAATTGAAGCAGGTTCCAGGCTCTGAGCTGTCAGCATACAGCCCAACATAAGGCTGAACTCATGAACAATGAGATGATGAGCTGAGCCAAAATCGGACACTTAACTGACTAAGCCACCCAGATACCCCAAATGTATAGATCATTTTTTAATTTATTTTCCAGTTGAAGGACCCTTGGGTTGCTACCAGTTCAGAGAAATTATTAATAAAGCTGCCATAAATGCAGACTTACAAGTTTTTCTGTAAATACATTTATTGGGGTGCCTGGGTGGCTCAGTTGGTTAAGCCTCCAACTTCAGCTCAGATTGTGATCTTGTGGTTTGTGAGTTTGAGCCCTGAGTCAAGCTCTGTGCTGGCAGCTCAGAGCATAGAGCCTGTTTCAGATTCTGTGTCTCCCTCTCTTTCTGTCCCTCCTCCACTCACATTCTCTCTCTGTTTCAAAAATAAATAAACAATACAAAAAATTAAAAAACATATAACATTTATTTCTCATGGCTAAATATCTAAGAACACGGTTTCTGGGGCAAATTATAAGGGTATGTTTCATTTTGTAAGAAATTGGTAAACTATTTTCCAAAGTGGTTGTACAATTTTGCATGCCCACCAACAATGATCCAGTGAACTAGGTGCTCCACATCTTTGATAGTACTTTGTATTATCAGTTTTTCATAATTTTAGCCATCCTAATGTATGTAGAGTGGTATCTCATTTTCCTTTAATTGGTATTTCCCTAATGGTTAATAATGTTAAGTGTCTTTTAAAATTTTTTTAATGTTTTTATTTATTATTGAGAGATAGAACATGAGCATGAGCATGGGAGGGGCAGAGACGGGGGAGACACAGAATCTGAAGGAGGCTCTAGGTTCCGAGCTGTCAGCACAGAGTCCTATGCAGGGGCTCGAACTCACAAACTGTGAGATCATGACTTGAGCCGAAGTCAGACATTTAACCGGCTGAGCCACCCAGGTGCCCCTGCTAAGTGTCTTTTCATGTATGTATTTGCCATCCATTTATTTTCTTTGTTGGAATGTCTTTTCAAATCTTTCACCCATTTTTTAATCAGGTTGTCTATTTTCTTATTGTTGTTTTTTGAGCATTTTATTTATTTTTATTTTAGAGAGAAAAAGAGAGCACAAGGATAGAGAGGCAGAGAGAGAAAGAGGAAGAATCCTAAGCAGGCTTCATGTTCAGCAGAGCCTGATGTGGGGCTTGATCCCATGACCCTGAGATCATGATCTGAGCTGAAATCAAGAGTCAGATGTTCAACTGACTGAGCTACCAGGAGTCCCTATTTTTGGAGCATTTTAACATATATTCTAGACACAAATCCTTCATCAGATAGGTATTTTGCAAATGTGTTTTCCAAATCTATGAATTTTCTTTGCATTTTCTTAAGAGTGTCTTTTGAAAAGCAGTTTTTTTGTTTGCTTTGTTTTTTGTTTGGTTGTTTCCTTATTTTGTCATCTAAAGAGAGTATTATTTCTAAAGCGCATTTTTTTAATTTTTATTAAAATTTCAGTTAGTTAACATACAGTGTAATATTAGCTCCAATCACTATTGATCATTTCCATACATGTTTATAGCAGCATTTATCAACAATAGCCAAATTATGGAAAGAGCCCAAGTTTCTGTGGATTGATGAATGAATAAGGAAGTTGTGGTATTAAATATATATTATATATATATACACACAAT